>NW_005199944.1:18445-57309 GCF_000372725.1 Emiliania huxleyi CCMP1516
GGGGGGGGGGGGGGGTTTAAGGCCCCCCCAAGCCACAAATTGAACCCCTGGGCCCCCTTTAACCCCGGGGGTTTAACAAGTCCTGGGTAGGGGTTCCGGACCCACCCGGGCCCGACCCTTTGCCCCAGAATTGGCCGCCCCCATGTTGGCCAAGCCCCCCCCCCCCCGAAAGTAGGGTTTTACCCCCGGGCCGTGTTTGAAATCCCCGGCCGTGGGGGATTTTTGGGACCCCCAATGGGAGGGGCCTTTTAAGGGCGGGGGGAAGGGGAAAAAAACATGGCCCCCCCCCCCCCCCCCCCGAAGCCCGCCGAGACGGGTTTCAACCAGAATATCAGCGCGTGGGACGTCTCGGAGCCCCCCCCCCCCCTCCCCCCCCTCCCCCCCGCCCGCCCGCGCTCGGAAGGCGACCGATCCCTCAGCGAGCGGACGCCGCGGCGGCGAAGAGACGGCGCAGACGGCGCGCGACGGAGCGCGCCAGCTGTGAGAGGCGGCGAAAGGCGCGGCGCAGCGAGTGCCTGCCCTCTGGCAGCCTCTCCTTGCGCTCCCCGTCCGCAGCGGCGGCCGGCGGCGGGAGCGCGCGGCGGAGATGGGTGTCGGCGCTTCGGAAGCCGGCGGAGACTCCCGCCTCGGAGCTCCACGAGCGAGCGAAGGTCTCGGAAGTGTCTCGGAAGCGTCTCGGAAGTGCCTCGGAGCTCCACGAGCGAGCGAAGGTCTCGGCCGACGTGGGCGGGTGGGGGGGCACCCCGAGCGAGGCAAAAGAGGCGGAAGAGGCGGCGGCGAGGACGGCGGCGAGGACGGCGGCGAGGAGGGCGAGGAGGACGGCGAGGGTCGGTAGGAAGCGGGAGGAGGAGGAGGAGGAGGAGGAGGAAGGCGGTTGGCGCAGAAGGAGCCCGCGCCGCCGCCACTCGCCGCCCTGCCCCTGCCTCCACTCCTCCTCCACCGCGGAGTGGCGCGGCGCCGCCGGCCGCCACAGCGAGGAGAGAAGGGGCGGCGTGCGCAGCTTGCGGCGAGACGTGCCGAGATCGGGGGAGATCTGGGGAGGCGTGCGCAGCTTGCGGCGAGGGAGGGCGCCCAGGGCGGCCTGCCCCTCGCCAGCAGCGGAGTAGGGCTCGCTCTCTTGGCCGATGGAGAGGAGGGCGGCCGCGGCGTCGGCGATCGGTGTGTCGACCGCAACCGCCTCCGCCCTCGCTGCGTCGCCGGCGGGCGTGCCGACGCACGAGCGGGGCTCGAGCAGCGGCGGCGGCAGAGAGAGCGCACGCAGCGCCTCGCGCCGCAGTTCGGCGAGCTGGGCGCGGACCACCTGGACACGGAAAGGGGCGTGGGAGCGCGCCGTGTGCCACGCTGTGACCTCGCCCCTCGGGGACCGGCTTGGGGGCTATCTCGGCGAATCTCGCCGAATCTCGCCGAATCTCGCCTCGTCGTCGCGGGCTATCTCGGCGAATCTCGGCGAATCTCGCCTCGTCGTCGATGTCTGGGTCAGGCCCCTCGCGCGACCAGGTCGAGTCGTACGACCACGGAGGCGACGGAGGATGATCGCCGGCCCCGCCCGAGGCTGGCGGTGGTGGCGGCGGCGAGGCTGGCGGCGGCGAGGCTGGCGGTGGCGAGGCTGGCGGCGTCGGCGTCGGCGGAAGCGCCGGCGCGAGAGGGAAGAGGAAGCGGCGGGTCACGGCCGGGAGGTGAGAGATGTGCGTCGTGAAGGTCTCGCACTGCCGCGTAAAGACGTGCTGGTAGACGCCGCTCTCGCGGACCGAGAAGAAGACGTCCGCCTTGTCGGCCACGCCGCCAGCGCCGTGTGCCCATGCTGCTGCCGCCGCGTGCGCGCTCATCACGCTTCCGAAGAGCGACGGGACGCGGACGTAGAAGACTCCGCGCGAAGGCTCGTAGCGCACGGTGCAGTCGTCGCGCCGCGCGAAGCACGGCAGGCCCCGCACGGCCGCCAGCTTGGCCTCTGTCGCATCGCCTCCGTTTGTGAGCGGTGCTAGAGGCGACCGAGGGCCGGCGCGGCGGGACTTTGGAGCGGGAGAGAACCAAGCGCGCTGAGGGAGGCACGACCGGGTCGCGTCGAGCCAGGTGGAGGCCCAGGGGTCAGCGAGTGACGACTCCATCATGGACACGTTCAAAGCAGGGACTTCCTCGCTGTTTATTCACAGCACGCCTCTAGGAAACCTAGCGCCCACGTGCCTCGACAATTGCCGCTGGTAGGCGCGCCGCGCCGAACCATGGCGGGCGCGCCGCGGCCGCGCGCAACCTTCGTCACAATGCCAACCGCGCGCGGCCGTCGACCGGCAAGCACACGCCTCGACTCGGACACAGTGTTCCGAGGGCAAGGGAGAGGGGCTGGCCCCTAGCCCTAGAGGAGAGCTTCCGAGACCCACTACAAGACCACGCACTCATCATCCCGCGGCCTGGCGGTCGGCGGGATTGCAACCAGTCTTCGCGTGCCGCCTGTCGTTCGATTCGGGCGCCTTGGGCGTCGGGGTGGCGAGCAGGGGACGCGGCTCTGAGCGCCCAGCGACGCGTGCCGGATGGAGTCCTAGCCCCGTGCAGCGGCGGTCCGGCAGGCTGCCCCCAAGGCCCCCTGGGCCGCTGCGGGTTTTGGAGTTATGCTTTGGCACAGCTTCGGCGATGGCGGCCCCTCTCTGGGGCTTGCATAGGCGGGGGGTCTCCCCCGCTGGTCTCCTCATTCCCTTTTTTCTTTTTCTTTTGAGCTGGGTGTGCCGCCGCGCGGAGCTCGCGCGGCGGCGGCGTGTGTGTGTGTGTGGTGGTGGTGGTGGTGGGGGGGGGGGGGGGGGGGCTCCAGGGCCCCCGGGGAAAAAGCTCGGTCAACGGCTCCTCGGGGTCGGGAAAAGGGAGGGGGGATGGGCGGCCCGCCTCCGGGAAAAACAACAGGGGCCTACGGGGAAACCCTCACTCTCCTGCCTCAAAAGGGCGGGGCTTTCCCGAAAAATAAAAAACCCCGGGCAGCGGGGCCCATCATTAAACCCCCCCAAACGGGCTAGAACTCCTCCTTCGGTGGCCCATCTCCTCATTTTTTTCCCACCTAAGCGGGGCGGGGGTCGGGGGGGCGGCGGGCGCGGGTGCGAGGTGCGGTGCGGTGCGTGCAATCGTGTGTTTGGCGTCGTGTCGTGTGTGCCTTCGCTTGTTCCTATTAACAACGAAGTCTAGCTCAAAAAAAAAATCCGCGTCGCGCCAGCTGGCGTCGCGCCATCGCCGGCCCCGGCCGTCATGTCACTTGTTCCAGCGGAGGCCATCATCGCGCTCGCCGCGCTCGCGCCTCGCCCGGCTCTCCGGTTATCGCCGATGCGCCCGCCTTCCACCTTCGCCCGGCGCTGCTCCGGCCCGCTCTCTGTCGGCGACGGCGACCGTCTCTCCATCCGAGAGCTGCGCTCTCGCCTGGCGCGGCTCGGCGTGGACAGCACTGGCGTGTTCGAGCGGGCCGAGCTGGAGCGGCTGATCGACGAGCAGCTCGAGCTGCGCGACGCGGCGGCCCCGTCAGCAGCCTCCTCTTCGCAGTGGCAGCCGCCGCCTCCGTCGCAGGCTTCTTCCGGCCGCCTCGCGCCTCCGATGAGCATGCACGTCCAGGACGTGATTAGCGAGCTGGAGGAGCGCGGCGTCGCCTTCAACGTCCTCGAACCGCACCGCTCCCTTGCCCGCCGCCTCGAGGCCGCCCGCGCCTCCGGCGTGAGGGCGCAGACCGCCGCCGCCGCCGCCACGAGCGCCGCGGCGGGAAAGAGCGCTGCTGCAGCAGCGCAGAGCGATGCTGCCGCGCGTAGTGCCGCTGCGGCAGCGAGTGGCGCTGCGGGGAGGAGCGCCGCTGCGGGAAAGGCTGCAGCGGCGGCGGGGCCGGCGCCAGTTCGGAGCCGTGCGCCGCCGCCTCTGCCGCCACCGCCTCCTCTGCCGCCACCGCCTCCGCCGCCGCCTCTGCGTCCGCCCTCGCCGCCGCCTCCCCTGCTCACACCGCCGGCTGCGGTATCGTCGCCGCCGTCGCCGCC
This sequence comes from Emiliania huxleyi CCMP1516, assembly GCF_000372725.1. Taxonomy (NCBI): domain Eukaryota; phylum Haptophyta; order Isochrysidales; family Noelaerhabdaceae; genus Emiliania; species Emiliania huxleyi. Next base: position 22,438 of record NW_005199944.1, read on the forward strand.
AGCACCGGCGGAGGGGAAGGGGGCGGAGGGGAAGGGGGCGGCAGCGAGCGACGAGGATGAGGTTGGGTTCGCCGAAGGCATCGAGCTGCTAACACGCGCCGCCGCCGCCGCCCCAAACGCCACACCCGCAGCGCGTGTTGTGAGTGCGCGGACACCTCTCTCCTCCAGGCCGCGCCGCACACGCCCCCGGGGCGGCCCTTGCACCCAGCGCTCGCCTCATTGCGCTGGCTCGTGTCGCTTTCAGGCGCCGCCGCAGACGCCCTCAACGTTGCTGCTCCCACCGCTTCGGCCGCCGCCTCGGCCGCCGCCTCGGCCGCCGGTGCCGTCAGCTCTGCCGCCGCCAGCAGCCCTCTGGGCGAAGCTGCTGCGGCGGCGGTCGCCGGCGGCTTCGGTGGCAACGCAAGCGCCACAGCCCGGCAGCGGGTGGCAGGGTTCGCGATCTCCCGAGATCTCGCTAGGAGATGAGACTCTCCCCGGATCTCCCCCGTTGACATCGCCCCGCCTCTGGGCCCGTAGGATCGCGGGGGGCGTCGCTCGCAGGTGCGTGGCCAACGACGCGCACGCATGGACTCCGCTCCCGACCTCCCGTGCCTAAGCCCCATCCTACGACAGTGCCCTGCCCCGCGACCAAAGGGCAGCCGGAATCTCATCCCAAACCCCGGCCCCAAACCCCCGGGTGTGTCTCGCGCCTTGCGGGGGAAGAAGGGGGGAGGGGGGATAGGGGGGGGGGGGGGGGGGTGACCTCTTCCCAAGAGCGCCACTCTTGGAGCCCCGCCGCCACCACCCAAAGAGCGCCGCGAGCAGCGCCGGGCGATGACGGCTTACCGCCCCCCCAGCCCCCCCCCCCCCTCGGCACAGGACCCTCCCCCACCCCACGGTACCCGAACGCACCCAGCCCCCGGTGCTCACACTCTAGGCTGCGCCGGCTCGGCATGCGGCTGCCTCGCTCCACGCCGGCGGCAAAGGCCGCCCCCGCCCCCGCCGCCACGCACGGCATGCACTTTCCTTTTTCTGAGCATCGTCCGTCTGTCTAGGTCGCCGCCCTCGCCGGCTGCCTCTGCGCGCTGCGCTTCGGTCTGTGACCCGCGAATCGCTAACCAGTTAACATTCATCGTGAAAGAGTTGACCTTTGCTCAATCATCTTGCGTCAGGCCTGATTCGCACCCTCCTCGCCGCCGCCAGCGTGGCACTGGCGTGGGACTTGGCCTGTGGGGTGCTCGGCAAGGGGCGCGGTCGGCGGCGAGGCGCCCGAGGGAGGAGGGGAGGACGAGGGGAAGGAGGGCGTGCAAGGGGGGGGGGGAGGGTGTCGGAGGATCGGGATGGGTGACGCCCATCCTTGAGTGGTGGTGGGAGCGCTCTCTGGGAGACGCGAAGTTCGGCGAAGACTGAAATCACGTCGAGATACGGCTCTCATAAGCCGACACGATATACTTAAAATGAACTCGCGGGCACAGCCACAGGACGCGCAGGCGGGGCACACGAATCACGATCACGAACCGGCGGGCCGCGAAACGCCAGGACCCAATCGCAGGCTAGACCCCTCACGACCCGCGCCACACGAGTGCGCGACACTCGAGACTCGTAGACACCGCTTCAACCGTACACATGCTATGCAACGTCCCCCGGAAAGGCTCTCGGACGTACTGCTCCGTTAGCCCGACGCTCCATGCCCGCGACTCATGCACCATCCTTCGCGGCCCTCACCCCGCGCCGCTGTACGACGACGACGAGCACGGCGTCAGCCCCTTGAGCTTGGCCACCTCCGCCTCGGCCTCGTCCACCCGCTCCTCCATCTCCTTCTCCTTGGAGCGCACGTACTCCATCATCTCGCCCTCGCCCACCCACGCGTTGACCTGCGTCGTGAAGGAGACGTGGCACAGCAGGTAGCAGTTCCGGATGCGCGTGCCCTGCGCCGAGCGCATGTGCAGCACGCGGTACCCTTGCCGCAGCACCCCGAGCACGCACGTCTCGTACGCCACGTCCTCCTCGTCGTCGTCCACCACCGCCACCCGAAGCACGGTCTGCTGCTTCTCCGCAGCGATGCAGTGGACTGCGCCGCCGTAGCGCACCGCCTCGCCTCCGCCGCCGCCCTTGGCGCCCACCAGCTGGCGCGAGCGCGCCGTGGCGGGCGGCAGCTTGAGGCTTACGCAAGAGAAGCCGCCGATGGCGTGCAGCTCGACGGAGAGCGAGGGCAGCTCGTCCTCGCCTCGCGGCGACGTCATGCGCCTCCTGCCGAGCGCCACCGACAGGGAGGGGACGTGGCCGTGCAGGCTGCCGCCAGCGCCGGCCAGGTGTGGCCGGTCGGTGCCGCGCGGCGGGAGGCCGAAGAGGCAGAGCGGGCGGAGAGTGGCGGCATGGAGCAGCACCCGCGGGGGAGGCCAGCTCGCGGCCGTCGCTCCGCCGCCAGCCGCGCCGAGCATGCCGGGCGGCTTGAGCACGTAGCCGCGCCCGCCGTTGAGCTCGAAGAGCGCGTGGTGCAGCTGCGTCGGCAGGTCGTTGGTCTGCAGGTTGAGCGCCGCCATCTGGGCGCCTGTTCACGGCCAGCGGCGTGAAGAGACGCCGTGCACAGCCGCAGGCTGAGGGCTGCCGTCGGGGCGCCCGCGGCCCAGCACGGCAGCGGGTCGAAGTTGTCGCTCTTTGTGCGCGTGCCCTTGGGGTAGACGCGCACGATTCTGCGCGCGGTGCGCTCCTGCATTCCAACGGCCCACATCTCACAATGGATCTACGCATGAGCCGGTCCTGAAGCAGGTGCGCTCCTGCATCCCGGCCGTCCAGTCCTCCTCGCTCACGCGCCTCGCCTTGGCGCCGTCAGACGGGGCTCGGGTCGGCTCGAGCGGGCCGCTCCCGCCTGTTCATTGCCAGTGGCGGGATGAGAGGGCGCACACCCCCGCTGCGGCTCGAACGGCCGCGCGCCGCGCCTTTCTGCGGCGCACTCGACTTTCGGCCGAGGAGGGAAAACGCTCTAGCGCGGCCCGGCGAGACGGAGCTGCGAGCGGGCGAGCGGCCGGCGACCGAGGGGCGGAAGAGAGCGCCGAGCACCGCTGCGGTCTCCTTGGCCTCGGCAGCGTGCGAGAAGCGCAGCTCGGAGGCGGAGGTCACGGTGAGCAGCTCGCCTACTCTCGGGTGCACCTCGGCTGTCTCTCGCGGCGCAGCCCGGAGGCGGAGGCCGCGGCGCGCAGCTCGCCGCCGCCGCTGGTGCGCTCCTCGCCCAGAGGCTCGACAAAGAACGCCTCGCGCGCCTAAGACTCGGGCAACCTCGTGTGATCTCGGGTCATCTCGGGTGCAGCGTGGTCGAAGAGGGCCTCCCGCGCCAGCGCGTGCACCGCCTCCACCCGCTGCAGCGCCGCCGCGTGCGTCTTTGTCGGCAGCATGCCCAGCGCCACTTGAGTCTCGGAGAGGTCTCCGGATCGTCCAGAAGACACACACGAGTGGCGCGGCCTCGGCGGCGACCCCGGGCGGCCAGACCGGGCGGAGGAGGCGAGCGGGGGCAGGTCGGCCACATCCTCGCTCACCGGCCTCAGTCCGCCGTCGGGAGGAGGCAGCATCAGGCTGCCGTCGGGCAGCAGGACCCCCGCCCCCTTGCGCGCGGGGGACCAGCCGCCCTCGCCGCCCCGCTCCGACGACGCCTCGGCCAAAGCGTCTTGGCTCCCCGCTGCGCTGCCCGCCGCTCCTCCGCGCGAGAGGCGGGCGCGCTCACTGCTGCGCCGAGCTCCGATGATGCGCTCGGCCAGGCGTCTGCCCGCCGCCGTCTTGCCCTTGCAGAGGATGCGGCCGCGCAGCAAGTGCGGCGAGGCCGCCGACAGCGGCGCACCTGATGGCGAGCTGACGGCAGTGGTGATCCAGACCTCAAAAGGGGTGCGTCGTGGCGGCCGAGAGCGGCGAGAGCGGCGCGCCGTTCCCCAGCCGCTCCTCGGGTAGAACCAGGGCGGCGCCGAGCACCTCCGCCATCAGCGCCGCCGCCTTGGCCTGCTGCTTTGGCGACGCGCGAACGTCGAGCGAGAGGTGGACGGGCAAGTCCGACGTCGCGAAGGCTGCTTCGGCGATCCTCTGCAGCACCTTCTTGAGCGGGACCTGTTCACAGCGAGCTGACACTGTGAATACGACTGCTTCGGCGGCCTTCGGCCGCACCTTCTGCAGCGGGACCGTGGTGACCAGCGTGTAGTGGTGCGTCACCACGGGTCCGTCCATCCCGTCGACGATGTCCACCTCGAGGCTGCGGCAGCCGCAGAGCAGCAGCCGGCTGTACATACCCGCGTCCGCCACGGACGTGAGTTGGTGGCCGGTGATGTAGGAGTTGTGCGACGCCTGCTCATTCGCAACCAGAGAGCTCACCACCAAGCAAGAGTGTGGCCGGCGATGCAACTACCGCTACTACTGCTACTGCTGCTGCTACTACTGCTGCTGCTACTACTACTGCTGCTACTACTACTACTGCAAGAGTTGTGCGGCGCCGCGATCCAGTAGTGCGAGAGCGGGCGGTGCGGGTCGTGCTCTTCGCCTATCGATCCAGACTAAAGAGTGACGCATCACACAAGCGAATGGCCCGGCGCAAGCCGTGCTAATCGCCGATCAAGCGCGGGCAGGCGGCGCGGTTCTCGCCCCGCACCAGAAGAGCGGCGAACTGCTCAAAGTCGAGTGAGCTCGCCTCCTCCGCCGCCTCGGCGAGACCCCCCGGAGGCGGGGCGGCGGCGCAGCCACTCGACGCCTCCCCGAGATTGCGCCGCCTTGCCACGCCAGAGCCGATCCCGACTATCCTCGCGCCCCCTCTCGCCGCGTCGATCATGCGGCGGGCGGCGGGCGGCGTGGCGGCGAGCATGGCGCGCGCGCGGGAGAAGGAGTTTGAGGGCGTCAGCGACGAAGAGTCGACGCCACCGCTGCGCGACTCCCTGCAGCGGGAGCCCTCCGCCTCGACTACCGGCACTCCCAACGGCGCGACCATGAGCAGAAACGCGTCCTTCGCGCCGTCCACGTCCGTCTCGCCCTGCTCGCTCGCGCAAAACTTGAGCCACTCGTCCACGCCAACCTAAGGACCCGCAGGAGAACAGAGGGCTGAGCTCCAGCCGCCAGCACGCTCTCTGTAGCCCCATACTACGTGCGCCAACCTTGCCCGTCTCGGGCGAGGCGATGCGGTTGTAGATGGCTCGCAGCTCGCGGTCGCTCCGGAGCTCGGCCTCGAACTGCTCGTCCGGCCTCCTCGCCTCGCGGACGGCCTTGCGCAGCTGCTCGTGCGCCTGTTCACAGCGCGAGCCGTGAAGAGACCCCGTCCGCTGCCGGTCGGCCTTCCGAGCCGCTCGCGTGCGTCCAGGTTGTGCGACCGCAGCCACCAGCGCTTGAAGACGGGCGGGAGTAGGTAGCGCCACCCGATCAGCCTGAAGAGTATGGTCTTCGAGACGCCGAACCTATGAAGCAATCGATTGATTCATCATGAGTCGGTTTTTGCTTGGCGATGGTGCCTCATGAGATCCCGCACCTTCTCTCGGCGCGGAGAAGCTGCCGCCGCAGAAAGTACACGCCGACGAAAATGACGAGTATGCCGGCGCCGGCGGCGCCGGCGGCCGCCCAGATCCAAGCCGGTGTCTTGTCATCCGGCGTCGGCAGCGGCTGCGGGTTCTGCACGGGGCCGGGCTGGCCGAAGGAGTAGACTAGGCTGTGGCCGTTGACATCGTACCACTCACTCCCGTCGTACCAGTCAAAGTGGTCAGTGGCGAAGTTGTATCGCGCCAGCGGCTCCCGCTCGAACTTGCCGCCGACCAGCAGCTCGTTCTGCACCTCAAAGTTGGCGGTACTCTTGTCGCGGCTACCGACCCGGTTGAACTCGATAGTGCCCGTGGTGCCGTGGAACCTCAGGCCGTCCGTCACGTTCGTCATGTTCTGCCACCCCAAGGTTCCGAAGTCGGTCGGCAGGGGCCCTGAGGGCGCCACCTCGCACGCTAGCAAGCCCAATGCAGCGATCGCGTCGTAGGCGTAGGCTGCGATGTCGCGGGCGCGGTCCGAATTCACCGGTTCGGCGTCCTCGAAAAAGTCGACGGGCAGCTGCCACTCCAGCGGCAGCAGCTCGTTGATGGCGTCGCGGTCACTTGCCGGCGTGCTCGTCCAATCGCTCGTGAAGTTTCGCCAGAGAGGGTTGCTGTTCTGGCCGCCGACGGCGAGGATGCGGGCGGCGCCGTCGGCGGCGTTACGGGCTACGCCCGTCAACTTCTCGAGGTCGCTGGTCAGGACCGCGTCGCCGAGAAGCACGAGCGCCGGCACGTTGTCCACAAGTACGCCTAGGCGAGGCCAAGCGATGATGCGCGATGATGCGATCATACAAAGCACCGCGGGCTCCAGGGCTGGCGAGCGCACCTTGCTTAACAGCCTCCTTGTAGAAGGCTTCCACCTGCCGGCCGAAGCCGATGAACAGAATGTTGTTGACGGAGCAGCCGTAGTCCTTCCTGTCCGGGTAGCGGCCCTCCCCCTTTGCGCAGCCCGTGTTGTTGGTCGGCTCCCACTGCTTGAGGCTACTCACCGCGCGCGAAATCTGAGACGGGGGAGGGGGGGAATGGAGGCTCTTACGATGGCAGCAGCGAGGGCGGCACTAAATGTGTAGTGGGCCCTCGCCTGTTCCTCCGTCTCGGCGTCAAAGGGGAAGCCCTTAACGACCAGCTGGGCTTCAGTGAAGTTGTTCAGGTTGTGCGTGCGCGCGGCGTCGAGGACAGCTTCAAGGTAACCAAGCCCGTACGCGTCATTCATGTACAGCACCGCCCCGTACGTCAGGTTGAGCTCCACCCACAGCTCTACCACCGCCGACCCGATCGCCGTGTCCGACGTGATGGTTCGGCCAAAGCGAGGGTAGTCGCGTTTATTGTCTAGCGCGGGCGAGGTCGACCAGTAGGACAGCTGCAGGATGTCGAGGGCACCCGTCAGCGGCGCGATCTCCGTCGACTGGCTCGAGCGACCGGGACCGACCACGCCGTGGAGTGACGTACTCGTACCGCCGGCCAGCAGCGATGCCAGATCCTCCCAAGACGGTCCCAGAGGAGAGGGCTGGTCGCCGCCGTATCGCACCGCCAGCTGCTGCCACGCCAGCGAGTCGAGGACGGTGTCAACCACGCTCGAGCCCACCTCCCTCGAGTCGGCCAGCGTGATGTTGATCCGCTTGTCGCATTCGCCGAGCGTTGCAAACGCGGGCACGTATGAGCCGTCCCGTGCGTTGAAGTCGCGAGCGGCGAGGTAGGCGAACACTGGCACGATCTTCCTATCGTGCGTTTGCCAGCATTTGCTGTCGTCCCAGACGCGGCCTGAGGCGGTGCATGCAGCGGATTTTTCAAACTCGAGGGTGGACTGCGCGGAGAGGAAGAGCACATTCACTTCGGAAGCGTTTGTTTTGTTGCTCGCGCCGGCGCCCGGCAGCGTGCAGTTTGGGAACTCCTGCTGGGCCCAGGAGACCGCGGCGGAGGAAAGGAGCACCAGCAGCCGCGTCGGCATGCCGCGCGAGACCGTCATCGGCACGGATCCTCAGGGATGGGAAAGGCGGCGGGGCGTGCGCTTCAGAAGCGGGCGCAAAAGGGAGTCCATCTCGGCAAAAAAAGAAAAAACGGCGCGCACGTCGCGCCGCATGGTGGCCGCGCTGCGCCGCTCGCCGCTGGCGCGCGGTTGATCGCGGCGCCGACTCCGCGGCGGCGCCATCTCACGCAGCGGGGCGCGTCGCGTCGTCGGCGCCAAAACAGACGCGAGCTCGCGGCGCGGCCGCGGCAGGGCTGCACGACCATCTACAAGTTCGGCGACGCCTCGGGCCGCCAAATCATGCTAGCCCTTGGTGGCATGATCCCACCTGTAGCCTACGCGAGCATCTTCATGCGCGACTTGCGCGTGCTCGATCGCCTCCGCAGCGCACTGCAGGCCGTGCACACACGGCGCGAGGAAGCAGTGCGGCTGGGGGCGCCACCGCCGCCCTCGCTGACCATCGTCGCGGCGACCCTGCACCCCGAGGCGGCGCTCGCATTGGAAACCGCGCGCGCCGTGTCCCGACGCTCGAGGGAGGCCGCGCGCGCCGCGTGCGCCGAGAAGCGGCGCTCGGACCGTGGGCGCGCGCCGATCGCCGACCGCAGCCCATCCCCTAGCCGTGGGGCCGTTAGACACGGCGCGGCTCCATTGCCGGTGGAAGGAGGGAGCGTCGCGCACACGCGGCTCCCCGACGAGGCGAGCAGCGAAGCGCACGACCCCCGGACGAGCGCCGACGCCTTCGCGGCCAGCGAGAAGGGCGGAGCGGGGAGCGCCGAGCGGGGCACCGAAGGCGCGCACGCAGGCGGCGACGCGGGCGGCCCCCCAGGCGTGTGCGAGAGCATGGCCACGCACATACGCATCGTGGTCCACGACGGGCGCAAGGTGCTCGCCCTCAAGGTCGACCGGGCGCACTTGCCCCCCACATGGGGGGGCACCGACGCCAACGACCTGGCCCTCCCGCACTCCATTCTCCCCAAGAACAGGACCAACCTTCGCCACGAGGCGCGGGGCTTCCTAGCCCAGCAGATCGGGCCGATCCAGGACATGGCGCTTTACCTCCCGCCCGAGGCGCGCCTCCCGCTCCGCAGCATGTTCGATCCCGGGAAATGGGAGCTGGCGGGGATCCGCAAAGAGGCGCCGGGAGGCACAGGCAAGCACGTGCTTCGGGTCGCCATCGCCGTGCTCAAGCTGCCCGACCTCGACGAATTGGTACCCGCGTTCGACGAGGCCTTCCGGAGACGCCGAACAATCACAACGGTGGAGAGGCGCATCGTGGGCTACGAGATCGTCAACGCGCTCAACCTCCAAACGGAGGCCACGCCCCAGGCTGCGCGTTGGGTGCCCTCCCACCGCGCCAGCATCTGCGACGTCCTGAGCCCTCGAGCAGAGGGCAAGCGACCTCTTCGACGAGGGGGAGAGCGACACCGAGCACCACGAGCTCTCCGTCATCGCCGCCGCCCTGGCGGCGGCGGCGGCCCGCCAGCGGGCCGCCGCCGGGGACGTTGGGGACCCCGCCGCAAACCCCGTGCACCACCCTTCCAGCGGGCGAGTCACCTGGCCCCGCGCGGCCGAGCAATCAGCGCCTTTGAGCGCGGCCGCGCGCACCGCCAGCAGGGAGACCGGCGGGCCGCTCTACGGCGCGGCGACCCCCGGTGGCGGCGGCCGACCTCACCCTCACCCCGAGGCCGGCCCCCGCCGTGCGCCTCCCGCACCCCTCGGGCCTCAGTGCCACCATTCCGGTAACCCGCCCCGCGACAGCTTGCCGCCCGACTTGCCGTTTGGTGTGGGGGGGTGCGTCTAGACAGCAGAACTTTACAGAACTTGAGAACTTGAAGTTTTGAACTTGGAGCTTTGTCTAGACAGCTGTCTAGACAGGCGCTCTTCACAGAAGACATCGCAAAGTGCCCGCGAAGGTCGACTGCAACTGTGGCGGCAATTGGGCAACGCCAACGTCGCAACGATGCTGCGGATAAGGCAGAGCAAGCGTGGGCACGCATTGCTCAGGTGCCATACTGCAGCCATGAGCCCCGCGCCGCAGCCGATGAAGAAGCCGCGGGCCGGCAGTAGCCACGTCGACCCACCGCTGCGCAATGGGCAAAGCGCGAGCCCAGCAGTTCAGTCCGACACGAACGCTGCACCGAAGACGGCGGCCTCGGGGCGCGCGTGACCGAACGCGCTTGCGGCGCTGCCACGCCGTCCTTTCCCATCGCCGCCGAACCGCCCTCCCTCCGCCGTGACAGACGCCGCAAAGACGGCGCTTCTCGCCGCCCAAGCAACAGCAGCTGTGGCAGCGAATCTTCGCGTCGCTGGTGCGCGCGGCGGCCTCGTCGCAGTCTGGCGGGCGCTTGCCTCGCGGACCAGGCGGCCGAGCAGGCTGTGATCGCGGCCGAGGCGGATTGGCTCGGGCGGGTGCCGCCTGGAGGCGCGCCGGCAAAGCAGCCTGCAAGGCGGGGCGATCGGCGAGGCGGCGGCGCTCGCACCTGTGCAGCTGACGCGCCAGCCGCCTGTGCCTTCCGGCGGCCTGTGCGCAGCAGGTTTCTCTATTCACACCTCAGACGATCTTCCACGTCCAGACAGCGTCCAGACAGCGTCCAGACAACGTCCAGACAGCGTCCAGACAGTGTCCAGACAGCGTCCAGACAGCAAAATCGGAGCGTCTAGACAGCTATACAGACAGTAATAGCACTTGAATGTACACAGCTGATTGAAGTAAAGGGGAATGATGCAGCTGCCTGCCAGAGCAGAAAGATTCCTTAATTCTCTCCACTACAAAAAAAATCCGGTGGGGAACCGACATCATGGCCCCGAATGCCGTGCTCTCTAGGTAATCTGCGGGAGCTCCACAAACCAGGTTCCGTTACGGGTCGTCCATCACCGCCCGCTCTCGCGGCCGGGGCACAAGAGGCTGGGTTAGGCCCTCCCGCGGGCGGCGGCGCTCAAAGGAACAGCAGAACCAGATGCCGCCACAGAGAGCCAGGGCGGAGAGGCCCGCGGCGGACACGAGGGCAACCGCCACCGCGAATGCAGAGCCGTACAGATCCATCGCGGTAGGCATCTTGTCGGCACGGAAGGCGCACGCTGACGCGCCGCCGCCCTTTGTGTCTTCGCTAACCAAGTCACTAGAATGTAGCGAGCACACGCCACCTGCCTCTTGGCAGCAGAGAGCTCCGTGGTCCGTATCCAGCCGCCTCAGCGCGTCGCAAAAGCTCGTGCAGCCGCCATAGACACCGAATATGACCGGGAAGCGCCAGTGATCAACGCCGAGCGGAGCTGAGGACGCCTGGAGGGACGAAACCGCGATTGCTCAAAAGGAAAGGGGGCGACGCGCCGACTGTGCGAAGAGGATAACGTAGAGGAGATCGGGGAGTGCCGTCGCAAGCTATTGGCTGGCTACCAGCATCTTTCCGGAGCAAGCGGAGGCAACTGACCAGGCAGGACAGCGAGTTGGGCCAGCGAGAACCCGCGGTGTAAGGTAGGCGGCGACGATCAGGAGCACAGACATCTTCATGAATGCGCCGTCAGGTCACCGCCACCGCCACCGCGGCCACTGCCGGTCTGGCACAGGCCGCACACGTGGCGGCAAAAACTTGCGGCCCCAAGCCCTACCCTGGTAGGACGGCCCCGAAGCCCTAGCTGACGCCCAGGCTGACGCGCCCAAGCTGACGCCCAAGCTGACGCGCCCAAGCTGACGCCCAAGCTGACGCGCCCAAGCTGACGCCCAAGCTGACGCGCCAAGATGACGACGCCCACGGCCAGCAACCTCGTCTGGCACGAAGCCTCAGTTGACCGCGCCGCCCGCGAAAAGAGGCGAGGCCATCGCAGCGCGATCGTCTGGTTCACTGGGCTCTCAGGCTCAGGCAAGAGCACCCTCGCAAACGCCGTCAACGCCGCCCTGTTTGAAAGAGGGCTGGTCTCCTATGTACTAGACGGCGACAATATCCGCCACGGGCTGTGCAGGGACCTGGGCTTTTCGGATGCCGCCCGCGAGGAAAACATCCGGCGCATTGGGGAGGTCGCCAAGCTCTTCCTCGATGCTGGGACCATCGTCATCACCGCTTTTGTCTCCCCATTCCGAGCCGACCGAGAACGGGCCCGCGCTCTCGTGACGGAGGGTGACTTTTATGAGGTGCACTGTGCAGCAACACTCGCCGCTTGCGAGGCGCGAGACCCCAAGGGCCTCTACGCCAAGGCCCGCGCCGGTGCCATCCCGCACTTCACGGGCATCTCGAGCCCTTATGAGGAGCCACTCATCCCGGAGCTGCGAGTGGAGACCGGCGGACAGGCGTTGGCCGAGTCGGTCGAGACAGTGCTCCGAATGTTGGAGGAGCGTGGCGTGATTTCCGCCATCCCCAGTTGATGTGCATGTCACATTCGTTTTATCTCTCATCCACACCCGTCAGGACACTAGTGATGGGCGGCCTAGCCATTCCGCCAACGCCTCTCGCACAGCTCGCTTTGCAGCCGTGACATCGGGATCGTCACGCGCCGAGGTGGCTTCCATGCCCACGCAGTGCGATCCGTTGGCGATTGCGACAGAGCGGACGCCAAGCCTGGTCTGTGCCGCCGACAGCTGCTCTGGCAGCAGCGAGACTGACGAGTACGGGTCGCGCCGTCCGTTGATGAACACCACGTTGCTCGCGCGAATGCCTGCATTTCAGGATGTGGCGCGGTGAATAAGATGCGCAATCACCAATCTGTGTGACCGGCGTGGGCGTGGGCTGCTTGGGCACCGCGGCCGCCGTGAGCGACGTTCGTCCAGCCGCGCTGCTTGCCCGTCCAGAGTGCAGGCGGCGTCGCGCGGATGCCAAACAGCTGCTCGCACAGTCTGAGGCCCCTCTGTAGGTCGTCGTCGTGGGAGAAGGGCGCAAACACCGACGGCGGCAGCCCCGCCTCGCCGGTGGCGCAGTCCGTGGCGTACGGTTCGCACGTCTGCTGTCCAAACTCGTTGCACAGCTGGTAGAACCTGCAGGTAAGGTAAGGCAAGGTAAACTTCTCCACACACACGAGGTGGTGAGGCAAGGGGGCGGCCCGCGCGTCTCCACGTCTAGACGACAGGAGCCCCACGGCATCAAAAGTGCAAGGCCCAGTGCGCGTGGGTGAGCGGTGTCGCGCGCACGCCACACCAGCCGGGGTGCGTGCGCGACTCCAGCTCCGGTGTGACGCCGGGCGGTGCTCACCACTGCCGATTGGTTGGCGTGCCGGTGCTAAAGTTGGAGTCGAGGAGCGGCGCGAGGTAGGACGAGTAGCGTGCGGCGAGGCAGCGGGCCGGTAGCGTCGCTGCGAGGGGCGCGAGCGCGGCGCCCAGCGCCTCGAGGGGCGAGGCGGCGCGCTTTGCAATCGCGTCGAGCCCCGCGGCGCAGAAGGCTGGAGGCGAGGAGGCGAGGAGGTGGTGAGGCGAACGAGGGCATTGGCACGCGCCAAGACACGGCTCTCCGGAGGCGCAGCGCGCCATGGTGCGGCGTCGCGCAGCCGCGAGGGACAGGAAGCTAGTGGGATGGGGGGCTCTAAAGGGGAAGGGTGGCGGGGGAGGCAGCAGGGCGCCGGCACCCCAGCGTAGAGGGCGCCGCGTAGCCCAGCTGTTGGTATACTACTAGAAACCTCTCTCCGAAACCCACCTGCCACGGTGCGGCTCGGAGCGCCGTGCCGATTGTACTGCACGAGCGACTGGATGAGGCCCTACACGGACGGAGGCAGGGGCAAAGCTGTTGCACGACTGGAGCGGGTTGATATGCGTACGAGGGTAACGGGTCGTCGCCTGAACGGAGCCGATCAGGACGCCGTCGTCGTCGTCCGACTCTGGCACCTGTTCGCACCCCGAACTGTGAAGGAGGCGCTGCTGAGCGGATCGTCTCGTCCCGTCTCGTCGAGGTGCGGCACGTCACACGCGTGCAGCAGCCGGGCGGCCCCCTCGCGGCCCGGCGACTTGCCGCTGCGACCCAGTGCTGCGACCAGCTGGGTGAAGGCCGCGCGTAGCAACGGGACGCACTTTGCGCCGCCAAAGCTGTCGAGCACGGCGGTGACGACCTGTCGGGCATGCGGGTGGGAAAGGCCAAGAGTGTGAGGCACAGACAAGGCGGGGTCGACTGAGAGCTGTCACCTGGTTGTACTGGTAAAAGTCGAGCTGTGAGAGGATGGGCCCGCTGTACGCGACCGCGGCACGCACGGAGGCGGGGTACCTGTTCTCACCGCACGCGCGATCAGGCGCCGTTCACGCCGACGGCGGCGCGGGAAGAGGAACGTGCCGCAGCCGCAGCCACGCCGCCAGCTGCCCGCTGTAGCTCCCGCCCCACGCGACCCACGCAGAGTCGGGAGAGCTGTGAGAGGCAGACCACCACTCGACGAACTGAGCCGCGTCCGCCAGCGCCTGCTCCGCGGAGAGGTGCCTTAGCGCAGTGGACGACATGTCCGCGGTTGGCCGGCTCTCGCCGTAGAAGCGGTGCTCCAGGCTGATGAGGGCGGCGCGGTGAGTCGCCGCCAGCTCCCTCTGCAGGCCCGAGGGAGGGCCGCCCACGGGGCCTTCGCCTCCGAGCGAGAGGAAGACGGGATGGCCGGGGCCTCCCCAGAGCGTCGTGTCTTCGTAGTACCGCTGAGACCAGAGCTCCGCCGACCGCTCCCCGTTGAATGCAAAGTGGTCAAGCGCCTGCCGCGTGTAGAAACCGGCGCTGGCGCCACCGATGGCATCGGTACGAGGAGGGCCCACGTAGGCGCGTCCGAGGTAGAGGTGCCACGGAGGCGCAGCGAGCGAGGCGGGCAGCACAGATTGCATGTGAGGGGGGGACGCGCGCAAACAACCCGAATTTCTCTTTTTTTGAGCTTAGCCTTCAATTTCTCTTTTTTTGAGCTAGACTTCTCTTTTTTGGTTGTTGTTGGCCAATCAAGGCACAGAGCTCACACAAAATCACAGTGGGAGTTTATCCTCGTGATTGGAGCCTTCGCCTTCCTCGTGATTGGAGCCTTCGCCTTCAAACGGGCAAACGCGCGGCGGTGGCTCTTGCCCCATGGGATACCCATCACTGAGCCGACGATGCTATGGGTAGCCCCAGGGTGGCGCCCACCCCCATACCCTCAGGCACTTGCCTGCGCCCTGCCCGCGCACGCCGCGCACGCGCGCGCGCGCACGCCCGCGCACGCCGCGCACGCGCGCGCACGCCCGCGCACGTGCGCGCACGCCCGCGCACGCCCGCGCACGCCCGCGCACGCCCGCGCACGCCCGCGCACGTCCGCGCACGTCCGCGCACGCCGCACTACGCGGCACTGCCCAGGTTCCCTCATGCTCAGATTCCCTCACACTCAGATTCCCTCACGCTCAGATTCCGTGCAAGGGGGTGCCGAGGTATGCCACAGGCCGGGATGGAGTGAGATCTTGCGGGGCAGGGCGTGGGCTAGTGCGCGAGGGCGCAGGCAAGTGCCCGAGGGCATGGGGGTGGGCGCCACCCTGGGGCCTACCCGTAGCATTGTCGGCTCAGTGATGGGTATCCATGGACGCTACGACGCGCGCTATCCATGTCCGTGTGTTCCCTAGGCCCCTAATGCCCTAAAGGCCCTCCGCGCGGCGTGAGAGGCTGAGCTCTCTCTCTCTCTCTCCTCTCTCTGTTCGTATAAAGAGTTCACCAAAAACAACTGTCTTTCTTTCTCGCACAGCACACAGGTTCGACACAGGTACCAAAAGAGGCACACACAGCCGTGTAACTCCCAGTATGCGACCACCGACAGCAAGGGCCACTGCCGCTTCATTCGCGATGTCGATTTCGCCGAGGCGGACCTCGCCATCAAGCCAGTGACTGGCATGGCACTCGTTAACGACCACATGGTGCAGCATGAGGGTGAGGCACCGCAGAAGGGCACCAAGTACATCATGCGCTCCGACATTGTCCACGAGCGCCCCGTCCCCGCCGCTCGCGTCGCGGAGAAGTTTAAGAAGGGCCAGCTCTTTGGCGAGTGGACGCGCCACTACGAGCCCTCGTGCCTGCACTACACCGAGTAGCAGGTGCGATGCCAAAGCGTGCGCACGAGTCCGGTGAAACGCCGGCGTCCCCGAAGGATTCCCAGGTGTGCGGCGCACGCAAGCGGCTCCTGAGTGAAGTCGGAGGCAGTGATGACACGTTGAAGGACCAGCTGAAGCGTGCACGTGTTCGCCGTGCAGCAACTGAAGCGAACCAGATTGCAGTAGGGTGTAATGCCCACAGCCGAGCTTGAAGGCCTGCAACCACACACACACAAAACGAGACGAGGTGCACAAGACAAGACGCGAGACGCACACGAGATGTGTGAGACTAGCGAGACACCTTTGGTTCATGCACCAGATCGAGATGAGATGTGAGACGAGGCGTGCGAGACAACACGCGAGGACATGTGCTCTGCTGTTGAGTGGTGAGTACTTGGGTACCTGTAAATTTGACTTTCGTCTTGTGTAATAAGATCCATCATTTAATCGTTTGGGGCTTGGAAAATGAATGTTTAAGTGGACCATTTCACCCACTATCAGCACGAGCTCTTCGCCGCTCTGCACAAAGTATGGCAGGTCGCGGTAGCGGTCGACGCATTTCTGACTGGGCAGAAATGCTAAATTTGATTGCAACTATAGCTCACAGCTCACACGGCTAGCACGGCTAGTTCCATCGGCTGCGCCGCTGGTTGCCGATGGCTCGTTTGTGGAAGCGGGACGGTCGGGTTGGAGAGCACCAGAATGGGGACCGTCGCCTTCTGGAGAGCAAACGGCCACCACCTGCGCCGAGGTGCGAGGAGGCACCGGGCCCGCCAGGTGGGGGTGCGTCACGCGTAAATGTGCGCGGAGCGAGTGTGGGATGGGCGACACAATGCGGAGAGGGGCGGATGAGCCACACCGGCCGGTTTGTAGGTGGTGCTTGCGGTGGAGGATGCAGAGCATGACGAGCGACAGTAGGGCGGGGATGGCGGTGGCGAGGCTCAGCCGAGTCTGGAAGGCGGGACCGAGGCCCGTGAGGAAGCAGACGAGCACCGCTAGGCCAAGGAGGGTGAGCATGGCGAGGACGCAGCCATAGGCGCTCGCCATGATCAGGACGTTCGCACGCTCCTCCACGAAGCGGACGCCGGCCGTCGTGTGCCTCACAGGGAAGGGCTCGTGGCAGACCGCACAGCGCGACTTGTACGTCGGGAGGGTCTTGCATAGCTTGGCCAGGCATGCGTGGTGGACGAGGGTGCTGCACTTGCATGGCCGATAGAGGGGCGGGGCCGACGAGCAGCACACGAAGCACTCGGGCGCGCCCTCGCCCTCCTGTGTAACCTCCTCGTCTCGTTCAGCGAGAGGGAACGCCGGCTGCAGCAGCGGTAGCTCGGCCAGCGTCGCCCCAGCCTCCGGCAGCGCCTTCCAAAATTTCTTTTTGATCTTACGAAGGCTCGTCTCGTTCACCTGGCGGAGGCTCAGCAGCGCCTGCTGCTCCTCGCTGGTCATATGGCGGAGGCTCAGGCGGACCGCCTCCATGTGAGCGTTTGCCTTTTCGACTTGCGCACGCAGCGCCTCGTAGAAGCCGTCGACCGACCGGGCGGGGTTGGCGGCGAGCCGAGCCTCGCGTACAACCTTCTTGAGGGCGCGATAGTCGATGTACGCATCGCGTGGGTATGGCGAGTCCTCGACCTCTTCCAGCCATATCTTGGCATACTTCATGAGTGTGAGGCAATCTCGACGTTCTCCAACACGTGGCAGCGAGAGAGGGGAGAATTTTAGTAGGAAGCCCCTCTCACAGCAGACTGGCTCGGACTGGCACTACAAATGGCACAGCAGGCGACGGCCCCTTACGGGTCGTCAAAGAGGCCGGCGTACTCCTCCGGCCGCTCCTCCCCCTCCCAATCCTCCCCGGGCTCTGGCTCCTCCTCCTTCGCCCGCGCCCTCGCCCCCCGCCGGCGGCGGTTCCGTGTGGCCGTCGCCCCCGCCCCCTCCCCGCCCCCATCACGGCCGGAGCCGTACCACCCCGCGCGCACGAGGAACGAGGACTGAGCCTCAACCTCGTAAAAAAAGAAAGAAATAAAACACGCAACCCAAGGGAGGGATGGGGAGAACGGCACGCCGCCACCACACAGGGATTTTAAGGAGAGGAGTGTGGTGCGCAAGCCGTCGCCCACCCTGGGGAGTCTGCCTCTTCGTATCTCTTTTCGCAGTCTCTCGCCGCTTCTCGCTGCAACCTTCATGCCACCTCGCGGCCGTCCCACTCTCGTCGGTCTCTCCCTTGTCACTTCCTCCTCTGTCGCGTCGTTCTCTTCTGCCTCGTCCTGCGACGCCGCCGCCTGCCGGTCCCTTGTTCTCGCGGCTTCTTTCGCCTTGCGCAACTCCGTCCTCCTCGCGGCGTATCCTGGCCCCTCGAGTCTATCAAGCTCCCCTCGCGCAAGGACCACATTTCTGACTCCCACTCCGATCATTTGCCTACACGTCATGTTGTTGCTCAGGTCCACTCTCTCTTCGAACACTCGTGCCTCTACGGATGTCAACCTCGTAGAGGGGAGAAGCCGCAAACAAAATCATTTTTTTCTGTACGCCCCCTCACACCCCGCACCGCACATCACACACCCCTCGTGGCCGTTCTTCAGTCTGCGGCCAGGGCGCGCTGCACCGGGCCAACCTGCGGCCGTCGCTACGAGCGGCGGGGCTCACCGCGGGGCAGCGCGCCGACGACGTCGAATGCGCCGCCGTGGCATCGCGGCGCCGACGACCAGGCTCAGAGGATGACCCCGGGTAAGCGTTCCTGTGCCTCGACAATTGCCGCTGGTAGGCGCGCCGCGCCAAGCCATGGCGGGCGCGCCGCGGCCGCGCGCACCCTTCGTCACAATGCCAACCGCGCGCGGCCGTCGACCGGCAAGCACACGCCTCGACTCGGACACACTGCTCCGAGGGCAAGGGAGAGGGGCTGGCTCCTAGCCCGAGAGGGGAGCTTCCGAGACCCACTCCAAGACCACGCACGCATCATCCCGCGGCCTGGCGGTCGGCGGGATTGCAATCAGTCTTCGCGTGCCGCCTGTCGTTCGCTCGGGCGCCTTGGGCGTCGGGGTGGCGAGCAGGGGACGCGGCTCTGAGCGCCCAGCGACGCGTGCCGGATGGAGTCCGGCCGCGGGTGACTAGGGAAGTTCGCTCAGGATGTGTGGCAGTCAGTTTGGCTGAGTGTCTTGTCTTGTGGTTGCTGCACTGAACATGCTACATGCGCGTTATGCTGAGATGGTGAAACTTACATACTGGAGGAGGAATTGGTGCGGGCGCGATGATGGGAGTAGCGCTCGGCACCGCCCACCCATGCGCGAGCGGCCGGGCCTCTGCGACGCCCGCCCTTTCCGAATATGGCAGCGCGGGGCAATCCCTTCCGTATCGTGGCAGGCGCCCTTTCCGAATATGGCAGCGTGGGGCAATCCCTTCCGTAGCATGGCAGGCGCCCTGTTCTAATATGGCAGCGTGGGCTCCATCCCCTCCCATCGCATGGGCGTGGCACCTTTCCGCTCGAGCACCATCTGCGAGAGGAACTTGACGTTGCGAAGGTCCACCTCCTCCCGCGTGACCGTGCTCGCCTCGTACGTGACCAGCTCGGGCTCCGCCGCCTTGCCCGCGTGCAGGACGGCGACCGCGCCTAGGTTGAGCGACTTGCCGGCGTAGTTGGAGGCAGAGAAGAGGGTCATCATGTCACGGTTGCCAAAGCACCACTGCTTCCCACTGGAACGAAACAATGATCAGCTTCAGCCCCTCTCCTCAGAAATCGGCGGCCACGTCGGGCCCAAACTTGGAGCCAGCGCCGCGCCGGTCGTTGTTGGCGCATCCGTTGCGCAGCTGTGGGTCGCTTGCAGGGTCTGGCGACGACGTGCTCGGGTGCTCTTCGAAGAATCTGAGCGCTCTCGACTCGTCATAGTACAGCGGCATCGCTGCCGTTGCCGTGAGGCGAGCAGCGGTGCCGACACGCGCGAGGTGCAGGCGTCCGCCCGGCCTCGCACGTCTTGTTTACTTGTTGTGGAACTAATCGTGGCTACCGTACTAGTACGGTGGCCGAGCCGTGTGTTGTGGTCGCCCCGCGTACGCGGCTCGCCCAAGCTTTGGTGTGTGTCTTAATAAGGAAGTTCACTAAGCTACGTGGCTGGGTTCACAGCGATTGTAGGTAAATGGAGGGAACACTTGACGGTCGCGGCCTTCCGACTCGCGCCTCCGCCTCACTGGCACTATTGTAGCCCTGGCCGGTGCGCGTGCGGAGTTGAAGTTCCGAAGTGAAAATTCGAACGCGTTCTCTCACGGTGACCAAAAAATGTCCACCTCAGAGGCACCTCCGGAGGCAGGCCGCCGCACGCCGGCGACACAGCTCCAGCTGTCGAACTGACCCGCAGCTCCTCTCAGAGCGGGAACTGTGACGAAAGTTGACTGAGGCGGTTGTCAGGAATCATCATACGGATCACATGGTGGCTCTTTCATGACGGGAGACCGCCCGACCACTCCTGGGTGGCACTGCCACCGGTGTCGCTCGACGTCCTGTCGACAGCGTGCCGACAGCGACACAGACCATGTGGGACGCGTCGAGTATCGACCTCTACTGCTTACCCAGCCTTCGAGTGTATCCTGGCTGTGGTCCCACACACCCTGGTGTCCATCTCAGAGACCGCAGGAGGTCATGAGGGTCGATGGGAGTGCCAACCCCACAATGCCTAAAAACCCAGCCCAGTAGGTACTAGTTGGGGCGACTACTAGGAGACGTCAGGCGGCCGGCCGGAGCCGGCGCCGTGGCCTCTATTGAGGGGATGGACCGCGTGGGATGCACTGCCGACACTGGGAGTGGCAGCACTGACGGGGGCGAGGGGCGTGCGCCGGGCGTGACCGTGAGAGCCGTCGCCGACGCGGTCTTGGGTATGGGAGCGGGGTCCGGATCGGGCGCCACCGGTGTAACTGGCAGTACGGGTGTAAGCGGACCGTGAGGGGAAACGCGTGATCCAGGTGCGCGAAAAAGGCCGGCCCATGCTACCCACATACATCTCACACGTTTTTTGGTGTCCCAGTTCGAGCCAGACTGTGTTTCGCCTTATGTGCAATGCTGTCTTAAGGTCCGACCTGTGGGCACTGCGCTCGGCACCGGGCACCGCCTGTCAAAGTCTGCCGGCGGCCCGACCTCACTGCTCACAGCTCACATGCTCACAGCTCACAGCTCACCTGCCACACTGCTACCAAAAGTTCTCGTGAACCTTAGACACCGCTTAACTGCGCCTCATGCAAACTCAAAGGTGACTCTGCACACGGCGCGAACCGCCCCCTCAGGCACGGGGACGGAGAGGGCCCTCGTCGGCGTCGGCATCGTGAACTCGTACTCGTCCGTCCGCGCGGTGTACCTCCGAATGGCAGCTCTGCCTTGGCCGCTCAAGCCGGCGTCAGCGGTCTCAGCATCCTGGCGGCTGCTGCTGCTGTCCGCCTCATGCACGATGGTGAGTGCCGCCTGATCCGCGTCGTCCGTGTCCTCGTCCACCACGCAGGCAACGCTCATATCGCCAGCACCGTTGGGCAAGACATATTGTGGCACGCCGAAGCCAGAGTTTTGTGCTCCTGGCGGGTTGCGGCGCCTTTTGAGCGGCCTCTGGGCTAGTTCTGCGCAACGAGCGGGCCCGAGATAGCGCGCGTACGCTAAGGCCGCCTCTGCCGCCGATGGATACCAGCCGATCCGTTCGTCTCGGCCGTCGACCTTGATGCGAGCCTGATAGCCATCTTTGCCGCAGACTGATACACCCAGGTAGCCGCACGCGTTCGACGAGGGTATCAGCGTGAGACCCTCGGCCTCGGCTAGGCGCTCTGCCGTCGCAGCAGCAGCGGCCCCGGCCCCGCCGCTTGCCATCGCCATTTATGATGGCTGCATCCGCCGCTTACGTGCTCGGTTTCTTTTTGTTAATTTGCGAGACGGTTTGGCACACCTCTCAGTCGCGCAGCTCGCGGCGGCGGAAGAGATTGCGACCGAGCTCAGGCTCGCCGCGGCGTCGGAGGACGCCGCCGTCGCCTAGACTCCCCTGCGTGACAACACCGAACGTACCGAGCGCGTAAATGGCGGTTACTGCCGCGAACATGCTCGCGGCGGCGGTGGTGCTGCTGGCGGCCAGCACCGCCGGCCGTGAGCGCAGCGACAGCGACCGAGGGAGCGCGGCGCGCGACCGTATGAGGGTCGATGCGGCGCGAAGCACTACCTACGAGCTGCACGTCAACGCCGACAACTTCTGCAACAACCACATCATCGCCAACAGTAGACAGGGGTGCCACAGGCGCGGCTGGAACAACTCAGCTGGCGCCAACGGTGGGCGGCAGCGCGCGGAGTGCCATCGTAGCCGG
Organism: Emiliania huxleyi CCMP1516; assembly: GCF_000372725.1. Lineage (NCBI taxonomy): Eukaryota > Haptophyta > Isochrysidales > Noelaerhabdaceae > Emiliania > Emiliania huxleyi. The sequence goes on from NW_005199944.1 coordinate 44,219, forward strand.
GCGGACGCGACGCGCAGAGTATACGGGAGGCTGGACATTAACCACGACAACAACTCCAACTATTCCAGCAACGCCAGCAGCATCCCAGGGCGCCACAGGCGCGGCGCGCGCGTAGCAGCTGGTGCCCACAGCGCGCGGCGGCGCGAGAGGCGCGACCGTGGGAGGCTGGTCGCGGCTCGCAGCAACAACGGAGTGCTGCACGTCAACCACTACATTGACAACAACAATAACAGCCTCGCTCAAAGCTCCATTGAGCGCAACAGGGCGCTGCGCGTCACGGTTGGAGCCGACAACGCGCGGCGACGCGCGCGCTGGCGCGCGACGCACGACCGCAGTTGCGCAGAGTACAGCGTGTGCGACAGTGGGAGGCAGACATCAGATAATAATGGAACAAACAGATGCATCCGCAATTTGTTTACTACGGGCTACAAGGGTACAGATACGTGCATCAATGGATACGCGAGAAAAGGACTACGTGTGGCTGAGAACAGAAGGGGACTACACCGCGCAGTGCTGCACGCGACTGCGCGAGGCACAAGGGCGGCATTGGGGGGCTGGAGAGGGAGGAAAAAGGTTTCTCACTTGTCTGTAGGTGGTCAACGAGGGCGCTGTGTAGAGGACGTAGAAGAAAAAGACGTATGGAACATCTCACGAAACCTGATAGCGTATCCTCGTAGAGGAGAGAGGGGAGATCGCGCCGGGAGGATGGGAGCGGAGAGTAGGAAAGAGAAGGAGAGAGAGGTAGCGAGAGAGAAGCTGGAGCTGTCAGACAAGGGTCTTGGGGACAGGCACCGAGAGATGGGGATTCAGATGCAGCTCCGTCTCTCCATGGTGTGGGGGGAGGAGGCAGTACGTAGGCGAGCAGAGATGACGGCGCCCCCGACGTGGCCGACGGAGATGAGCGAGAGGTCTAAGTTCACACGAGAGGAGTACAGGGATCTGCCAGGACCCGATCCTAAGAGAAATGTAGACCACCCAGACTTAGGATATTTAGCGGTAGCAGATCGCAATTGGCCTGGGGGCGAGGAGGGGAAATGCTCCCGAAGGGAGTGGGGTTGGGACATGGAAAGAGGGCCCACTCTAACTCCGGCCTCCACAGAGCAGATGCAGGTGTCTCCGAAACAGGTGGCTGACAATTTTCCCGGGTGGATGGGAGTACTAGGGGATGGGAGAGTAGGAATCGAGGGAAGGATGGAGGGAATGAGCATCAGCCCCTCCCCGAACCCGCAGCAGCATCCCCCGCCGACGCAGCCGAGCCCGCGCCCGCCAATCACTCTCCCACCGTCGCGCGGAGAGACTGGCCCCACCCAGAACAGCACCGAGCTGGAGCACCTAGTCCTAGCTCGCCCTAGCCCTCAAGGGACGCCCACTCGCTCGACGCCTCGAGAGCCTAGTGGAGGCGGCCCATCGAGTGAGGGGGCGGGAGGTAGCGCGGGAGCCAGTTCAGAGACTGAGGAGAAGCCTAGGGGGAAGAGGCGGAAGCCTACGAAGGGTAAGAGGAGTGGTAAGCAGAGACGAATCGGTCGGGACGAGACAAAGGCTGAAAGGACGGAGGTGGGGTAGCATAACTAGTGTGGCTGATGTACAACATTCACATGTGACGCATACACGCACGCATGGACACACACACACACACACACACACACACACACAGGGATGCGGCCGGCGACGAGATTGCTAGAGGCGGAGCAAGCCTGCTCTAGTCTCACACGTTCACCCCTGTCGCCTGTCTGTGTTGTTGTGCTGTTGTTTGTCTCTTGGCACCTTGGAGTGCTGGGGGGGGCGACAGGGGGGACGTGGCCTGAGTGATGTGTACGCCCACTCAGGATGTGTGGCAGCCCGCTGGCTGTGTGTCTTGTGAGCTTGTTTGTGTCTGTGTGTCGCTCGTGCGTGTCGTCATCATCTGTCTTGCGTCCACCCATACCGCGTTGGTGTCCAGTCCGAGCCTGACTGTTCTTCACCTTACTACATACATACATACCCTGCGTCACTACGTGCCTCCCCGTCTTTGTAGCCTGGCGTTTGTGCCCCGTTTGTGCCGCGTCCCGTGCCCCCGAGTTCACTTTATAAGGCACACCTCTCCGACGCGCTCGACTACAGTCTACGGGACTCGCTCGCTCTGGCACTAACACAGGAGAACACGGGGCTGTCCCGGAAAGTGAGAAACGCCGGGCAGCGTGGCGCATTACTGAACCCTCCCATACGTGCTTGTGCTCCTCCTTCGCTGTCCCATCTCCTCATCTCTTTCCCGCCTGGGCGGGGCAGCGGGTGGGCGCGCGGTGAGGCGTGGCGTGTGAGTGTGTGCGACTGCAACGACGGACCGCTCGCAAGAGACCATTGGGTTTGTACTATTAACAACGAAGGCGCTCTCAAAAAAGAAATTGGTGGGTCATACCTGGCGGATGGCGTCCAAACGCCCGCGACCTGCAGAGCCGGACCGCGCCGCCGGCGAGCGCCCAACGGTGACGCTGAATGGCGGGGAGCCCTGCCCTGCCGGCCAGGTCAATCTGTGGCGGGCGGGAAAGCTGTGTGATGCGACGGTGCATGCTGACGGCCGAGCCTTTCAGGTCCACCGCGCCGTGCTGGCGGGCGCGTCCGAGTTCATGACCGCACTCTTCACGTCCGGCATGCGCGACAGCGACGAGCCCACTATCTCAGAGGTAGCGGGCGATGTCTTCTCGGCACTTCTCGAGTGGATCTACTGCGGTGAGTGCCGCGTCGAAGTTGCCCTGCTCGGCGGCATGCTGGACGCGTCGAGCAGGCTGCAGCTGCCATCGCTCCAGAACGCGACTGTTGAGGCCTTGGTCCAGGGCATTGGCACATCCAACGCCGCGCAGTATTGGGAGTGCGGGGACGCCCACAACATCCCTCGGCTCGTGGAGGCGGCCAAGGCCGCTGCTCTCCAGTCATTTGGCGAGTTCTCGACGGGCGTGGCCTTCGACGCGCTCCCCGTTGGCCGCGTGTGCGAGCTGCTGAAGAGCGACGACCTGATGGCCGACTCAGAGGAGGTTGTGTTCCGCGCCGCTGCGCGGTGGGCGGCGGCCAACTCATCCGCCTCTGAAGAGGAGGTTGAGGCAGTCTACTCGCTAGTCAAGTACAGCCTTCTACCCGCCGCATTCCTCTCATCGGTGGTGGAGCAGGACCCGCCTCTGGCCACCCACCCGCGCGGCGGCTGGATCGTGGCGCGGTCGCTCAAGGCACACATCGATCAGGCGCCGTCGCCGCGAGACCGTGACGATCTGCGCCCTGCGCCCTGCCCTTGGATCAGAGTCAGTGCCTGGTCTGCGCTCTTGGTTGTGATCTTTGCCCAGCGCCCTCGGATCAAATCGTAGGTCAGAGTTGGTGCCTTTGCAGCAGCTCGCGGAGGCGCCGTTCCCGCAGCGGGTCTGCCGACGGGGTGGTGGGCGGAGGAGCGCACGGCGAGCTCGGGCCGCGTGTACAAGGTGTACTACGGGCCCAACGGCGAGTACGCTGAGTCGGTGCCGCAGGCTCGCCGCCGCTGCCGCATCCGGGCCACACCCCTCTCCGTAGAGCGTCTCCTCCCTCGCGCCACCTGCACCCCCTCTCCCTCTCGCGCCCTCCTCGCCCTCTTGCCCTCCGCAATCGCCCTCCCCTCCCGCCTTCATTGGCATTCCCCGGTAGGTTCCCCTCCCCCCCCCCCCCCTCTAGGCCCGGGCGGGCGGGCGCAAGGACGGCAGGGGCGGATTTCGCGCAACGGTTCGGTGATTCTCATGCAACAGGACGCGCTCAAGCCCGCTTCCAAGGGGAGGCCCCAGCGCTAGCTCCGGCAGCGCGCACAGCGCCCAAGCGACTGCTCGTACTAGTTGAGCTCAGAACCCACCGCAGTTCCGGCGGTCCGCTCACAAGAGCAACGGGCGGGGCGGGGTGTTGGATGTGACAGGTGCGCGGTCAGGCATGGTGTGAGAAAAAAAGCTGTCACCGGGTGCTTGGAAGTTGGATGCGCAGACGAGAGCAGGGCAGAGGCCGGGGACTACTGTAAGGTAAGGTAAATTTTTCCACACACACAAAGTGGTGGGGCAAGGGGGGGCGACCCTCGCATCTCCACGCCCGGACACGGGCAGGAGCCCCACGGCATTCAAAGTGCAAGCACCGGCCCGGTGCCGTGGGTGAGCTCCCTCCCAGCGCACAACCCGCACACAACCCCTATCTATCTAAGGTTCCATACAATACACGATGCATTCAGACGAGTCCTAGGGCTTTCGTTTCAGGACCCGGTGTCGTCCGATGGCACCCGCGTGGAAAAGGGGTTAACGAATACACGCGCCTCCTCTCGGTCTCGATGCAGTGAGCCAGGCACTTCTCATACCGGCGGCGGCGACGGCGGTTCGGCGGCGGCGGCGGCGGCGGCCACACAATCTGCGCACGCGGCAGCTTGTGTCGAGCGCAATTCATCCGCGAAAAATACCCCTGCAGTCTGCCCAATTCTCCTCCCGGCAAACGAGGGTCATATCAGGCCCAGCGACTTTGTAAGACAGCGAGGAGGCGCGTGTAAGGTGGCGTGTATGGACTGCCGGGGTCAATAAACCATCCTTCGATTTGGGGCACACCACAAAGTACTCGGCTACGAAGGTGGCACCCATCGTCTCAGCAGCAAGGGTAGAGCTCCGAACGCGTCTACGTGCAAGGATCATGCACACCTCGTTTGCAGCTTGCGAGCAATGAAGGTTGGGGAACGCCTTTCCTTGCTCAGTTGCACGGTATCGGTTGACCTCGGCCCCAAACTCCTGTTTGATGGCATTCTCGCTGTAGCACCCTCCATCACCGCAGAATTGGTAGTCGTCGCAGCTAAGCACGCAGTGTGGGTGTAGATTTCCCACAAATGATCCACAAATTGGCCAACGCATCTCGACGGGGAACTCCGGAGCTACTCGTATGGCATGCTGCTGCGGCGGCGAGGGCGGCAATGCCAATGGGGACGCCTCTGGCGTCGAGGGCGACGGCGCTTTCGATGGCGCCTGAGCCCCGGCGCCCCAGCATTTGAGCTCGGCCGTGTCGAGGATTACGCACGAGTCGACGAACAGCTGGCAGACAAACCGGCCGGAGTTCACGTTGACAAAGTTGGACGTAGCCGCCGAGACGTAGCCGGAGTAGTGGACGCAGGGATGCCCCTCCCAAGCCGTCTCGCCGTCGGTGCAAGGGCGGTGCTCCTCCACCTTGAAGACAGAGATACCCCACGCCTGGTCGTCAGTGCCGCATGTGGATGTCGGCTCAAGCAGGGCGATGTTCTTGTGGTCCCATGCGCTCGAGACCAGGGCGTCCGCCTCCGCCGCGTCGCCCTCGATGGTCTTTGCGAGGTGGTGAGGGAAATCGGTGAACTTGACCGCCGTCTGCGGGTAGTAGTTGAACTCGATGTCGGCGATGAAGTGGGCCGCCGTATCGCCCTCCGTCTCGCTATCGCCCTCCGCCTCGACATCGCGCTCCTTCATCACGACGTTGAGACTCGAACAGAAGCCGGAGGTAGCAATCAGCCAGGCGGGGTCATCGACCACGTCGGGCACGGGAGGGGGCTTGGGCGCAAATGTGGTGCTGCGAGCGGTCGGGTTGATGTCGTCGACAGTTTCGGCCTGCGCACGCCGGAGTGCGCGTGTGAGGCTCAGCCTGCCTGAGTGAGTAATTGTGGCGGGACGGAGCACCGGCAGGGCAGACGCCGGCAGCGCGACGAGCAGAAGCGAGGCAGTCTTCAGCATTGGCAGTCCGTGTCGGCAGTCCGTCGGGGGGGGGGAGGGAGCCGGTATCGACGAAAGGGACCGCTAGCAGGAGACGGTGCCCAGCCCTACAGGTAGTGAACGATCGTCTACACACATCAACTGCACATGCGCGCACTTCCAGTAGCGGCGCAACACGACGCCGAGCAACCGACGTCGGCACATACAGCTATATCATACTGACTAACAGCTAACTACTCAAGTATTGATATTAAACACGGCCATGCTCATACACCATTTTGGACAGATCTTATGTGGCGAGCACAATCGTCGCGCTCTAACGTAGCAAGGGTGGCTAAAGTCCTCGCCGGGCGGCTCGAAGGGCATCTTCGTGTGCAGCACACGCGCCCGAGCCTGCCTCCGTGGTAGGGGGCGGGGGAGTTGGCTCTCGGCGGTGACGGCGCAGGGTGGCATTGTGCTGCAGGCTGAGTTGCCACGCAATTGCGAAGTATTCAGTGTTGTCACGCACGATTGCCACGTGCACCTTCGGAGGGCCTTCCTCAAACGTGTTGATGCTCCCTTGCACGCGTGCGAGCACGTCGCGCACGTTGAGGATGTCGTCCTCCACACAGGCATCAGGTTGGGCGTCGCTCGCCATCCAGGGGTGAGACGAAGACACGCTCTCGTCCACAACAGCTGTCTGCAGGTTAAGCATGTCCTCTTCTGACAGGCCCTGCGAGACGGAGTCGAGGTAGAGCATGCGGCCCACCTGATCCAGAAGCGTCGGGTGGAGCAGTCGCGCCTTGACATCTGCCAGGCTGAGGGCGAACGGCTCAGCAGCAGAAGCCAGTAGGCGGGCCGCAGCAGCGGCAGTGAGTGCACTCCCGTTGGCGCTCGCGGTCGGCTGCATGTCCAAGTGCGCCGCGAAGAGGGTGCGCATCTCGTTGCCTCCCAGCGCGCTCGCAACCTCTTTTGCAGCCGGACAGCCGTGCAGGTCGATGAGAACCGAGCGCCCTGTGTAGCCATCGAGGCCGGTTTGTAGCACCTGGCCCGTGGGCAGCACACCGGTGCGGATCGAATGCACGCACGATCCACTCGATAGCGGCACTGTCGTCGATCGCGACGCTATCTTCCTCTGGGAGCAGCAGCTTCGTCAGCGATTTTTGAAAGCGATGCAGGAGGTGCTGGCGACACAGCAACACTTCCGCCACAAGGATATCACGGTGCCGAAGGGGAAAGTGATCGATGCTCTCGCAATGTGGGACCAGACCGCTCGCGCCGGACTCCAACTCCCCTTGCCTGCGACGTGGACGAAGGCGCGTGCCAGAGCGTATCGAAACAGCGGGAATTGCCGCAAGGCACTGCGCCAAGAGCTGCCGGAAGAGCTGCCGCAGAAGCTGGTGGCCATCGGCATTCGACCTACCTTTGTGGCGACGCAACCGGATGACCGTGCGTACTACTCCATGATGAGGTGCTTCGGCATCGAGCCGCCCAGCCGCATTCAAGTCGTGCACCAGGTGAACCATCACTCGGACGCCTCCGCGTGCCCGACGAAGTACTTCGACCTGATTCCATGCCAGGTGGCGCTTCGTGCGCGTGACGCCAATGGCGGCGGCTTTGTCTTTGACTGCAGTGCGCACACGCGCACCTGCCTTCTCGGGAATATCATTGCGTACACGCCATATGCGTTCGACATCAACAACTTCGTCTACGCGCACCTGAACAACCTGGCGCAGGAGGCTCCCGATGTAAAGCCGTTTGAGGAGATGTCGCCGCATGAGTGGGCATCCGCTCTCGAGGACACTGTCAAGCAGTTCGTGTACCGGATCGTCAAGTACCGCGACAAAGGCTTCCGCAGGCACGCTGCGCAGCAGCAGGCGCAGCTGGCGGTGCATCCGAACATGCTGCTGACCAACAACAAAAGTTTCGACATGCCTTACTAGATCACCCAGTTGAGTACAAGGATTAGCCCCACCGACGGCCGCTGATCTGCCGCATGTTGTTAGTAGCTGAGGACTTGTTGAGTAGCGCGTCTCTGAAGATGTTACAAAACAAAACAACAACTCTAACACTCACACGTCATTTGGGGCCTGGAGCCCTGTTCACGCGCGCGCGAGACGTGCAGACAGGGTTGCCAGGTGAGAGCGAATGGCGCGGTTCACGCCTCGCACAACAGAGAGAGAGATGCGCTCTGCATGGTGGGACATAAAAGAAAGCGAGTACTTGGGCGAGTAGGCCGTGCGGTCGACGCTGCCGCGCGCGACCTTGCGCGCGAGGCGGCGCAGCTTGAGAACGGCGGTGGGCGAGAAGCCGCCGCCGAACGTCTCGTGGAGCAGCAGGTTGAAGTTGTTGCGCTTGACAAAGATCGCGTCGTGGTAGAAACCGCGATGCGCCTTGACGTAGCCGTGGCCGTTCTTGTGGTCGAAGGGTTGGCCGGGCTGCCCGCGCGCCTTGCAGCCCATGTTCAGGCGGCGGGCCTTCTCCTCGGTGTTGCCGAAGGCGTAGGAGTGGCCAACGGAGGCGGGCGTGCCGCCACTCGAGGCGTTGCCAACGCCCGCCGAGGAGGTCTTGAGGAGGGGCGTCCAGAGCTTGACTTCATTCACCTCATCGCATCCTCCCGGGCCAGCGTGGGGTTCCGCGAGGTCGACCTTGTACCCCTCGTTGTACTGCCGGGTGAGCTCTGGTTTCTCCTTGTCACCGTGCACGACCGGCGCGTTGGCCGGGGCGCGCATCGCGTCCGCCCAGGCGGCGAGGACGCCGTCGTGGGGCCGCCGGTGGTGGGCCTTGTTGTAAAGGTAGTCGCCGAAGAAATCGACTGGCATGCCCCGCTCGAGCGCGACCCGAAGGGTGGGAAGCGCCACGGAGAGCCAAAGGCCGAGCTTCCACTGGAGCTCGTCCTGGAGGGTGTCGGAGGAGAGGGCGGTGGCGTACGTACCGTCGACACGGACATCGAAGGCCTTGCCGGCGAAAGGCGTTGAGGCGGAGACGAAGCGCGAGGCTTCGCGGTTGTTGTTGTCTCTCTCTCTCTCTCAAGATGTTCATATTGGAACAGTGTGCATACTTCCGTGTCAGTAGATGTGCGTGGTGACTCGGTTTCCTTGACAAACATTCTTCACTGAAAAGTGTTTTTCTTTCAAAGCCAGTGCGCGCGAGTCCCGTGCCCCGTGTCGTGCAGAACGCCTCGTCAAATTCTTATTCGACGCGAGACGCGAGCCGCCGGCGCCGACTCGATCGCTCGCGTTTGGTGACCTGCTTTGCCAAACGCACCATCTTTGACAATCACGACGGCAGCTGTTGTGTCTCAGAGATTGACAGCTGCCGTCGTGGTTGCACTCGCTCGTAGCCCACCTGGCTCGCAGCCGGTCCGCTTGACGCGAATCGCCACGAACGTCGACTTCGAGGTGCTGCCTAGAGCTATGCGCTGTAGTTGCAGCGCCGCGCGTACCTCTCAGCACCGCGCCAAAGCAGCACACCATCCTCCGCTGGTAGCGTGCGCGTGGATTGCACAGGCGCACAGCTCTCTCTCAGCCATCGCGAAACGGCTGTGCTTTGACGTTTGAGGTCAGCAAAACGCCACCGAGCGCGGTGCCGAGCCGTGCTGCTGCTGCCCGCTAGCAGACAGTGCATCAGCGGGGCTGTGGCCTCATTTTGCCAGATTTTAGCGATAGTGCTCGCATATAGTATATGCGAGCACCTATCTCGCTACCGTTGCGGATTGAGGTCCCGCGCACCTGTTTTTCGGAACCACCACAGCTAGCTGTGGTGGTGGGAGTGGTAGAGGATGTGATAGAGGATTAGAAGTGTGATGTTACAATGATTGACACATGAATATCAAACATACTAGCAAGCTAACAAGGAAGCTAACGACTGTGATAAGCCGACTAAGCATGATATTGAAAATCATTGCAATGAAACATGGTACATGCGATGCTTGATCTTCTTCTTTATACTTTCATTCAATTTACTTTAGTTCAGGTTCTCTATTAGCGCGCCTACCGCCCTGGGTGGGTGGTGGGCAATTCAGGAAATGATGTCATGGGGGAGTGGCGGCACGTCACTCCTCACTCAGCTTTTGGTCGCCAGTTCGAATCTGCTCAGAGGAGTCGTCAGGAGAGGGTAGCAGAGAGGGTAGCAGAGAGGGTAGCAGAGAGGGTAGCAGAGAGGGTAGCAGAGAGGGTAGCAGAGAGGGTAGCAGAGAGGGTAGCAGAGAGGGTAGCAGAGAGGGTAGCAGAGAAAACGGGGTCAGATGTACCCCGCAAGATGTACCCCGCAAGGAGCTGAGGGTGGCCCGTCTACCAGACGTCTACCGGTAACCAACGAGGCAGACTTTTTTCTTTTTCTCGCGCCGCTCGCGCCGCCTCGCCTCGTCCTCCGCTGCGCCCTCGCCAAGCGCACCGCCGCCCATCCGCCTCCTCGACCTGCCCCTTGAGCTCCTCGTGCGCGCCCTCTCTCGCTGCGACCCCGCCAACATCGCTCGCGCCGCAGCCGTCTCGCTGCTCTTCCACGCCTCGCTTGCACTGGAGGGCATCCGCTTGTGGGCGCGAGAGCGCGGCTTCGAGCTGCCGGCGCAGCCGGACGGCGAGGGCTGCGCCGTGCGGTGGCTGTGCTTCGCTGCGCTGCTGCGCGAGTCCAACCCGCCGGCGAGGGCAGCGGCAGGCGGATGGCACAGCGTCTTCATCGACGGCGATGAAGTGACGCGGCTCAACACGCCGACCCGCCTCCCTTCCCCGCTGGGCGGCGAGCGCGCTGTGAGCATGTCGGCTGGAGGCTTCCACAGCCTCGCCCTCGCCGCCGACGGTGCCGTCTGGAGCTGGGGAGGTGGAGGCTTTGGCCGGTTGGGCCACGGCGACCAGCAGGAGCAGTTCCTGCCGAAGAAGGTCGAGGCCTTGGCTAACCAGCGCGTCATCGCTGTGTCGGCTTGGAACCTGCATAGCCTCGCCCTCGCCGCCGACGGCGCCGTCTGGAGCTGGGGAGCCGGTGGCAATGGCAAGTTGGGCCACGGCGACGGGCAGAACCAGCTGCTGCCGAAGAAGATCGAGGCCTTTGCTGACCAGCGCGTCGTCGCTGTGTCGGCTGGTTACCAGCACAGCATCGCCATCACCGCCGACGGAGCCGTCTGGAGCTGGGGCAGTGGACTCTTTGGCCAGTTGGGCCACGGCGACGAGCAGGACCAGCTGCTGCCAAAGAAGATCGAGGCCTTTGCTGGCCAGCGCGTCGTCGCTGTGTCGGCTGGATACGTCCATAGCCTCGCCCTCACCGCCGACGGCGCTGTCTGGAGCTGGGGCGATGGAGGTGCGGGCAAGCTGGGCTGGGCTAGGACGACCTGATTCGTCGTGTGCATCTACATCGCGATTTTTTTCGAGGTCAGACGGCAGCGAGCGACTTTTGCCTGCAGCCGTAACTCGGCCTCTGGCCGCCGACAGCGCCTAACTCGGGGTCTGGGGCAGAGCCCCAGCCTGGGGTCTGGGGCTGGCAGCCCCAGCGGGGTGCGGGGCAGAGCCCCGCGAAGAAAATTTTGCATTTTTAGCACCAAAAACCGACCAAAAAGAGGGCTGTGAGCCAAGAGCCCCCAGACAAGAGCGCAATATACAAATCTCGTACAACAGTACACACACACACACACCCGATTCATACCGTCATGCAGTGTACAAATCACTTCCTTCGCTGACGCTTCTTGGCTGCTGCTGGCTTGGCTGGTGGCCGTGCGGACTTGGCTGCCGGCTTGGCCCCCCGGCCCCGCCCCACCCGCGCCGGCGCATGCAATGATGGGCCATCCTCATCACTGCTGTCTGGCGTTCGTGTCGGCGGTGCTTGAGGCGGTGCCGCCAGAGCCTTACGCTTCCCTGCACGTGCGGGTGCGGGTGCGGGTGCGGGCGCGGGTGCGGGTGCGGAGGGCGCCTCGCCGTCGCTCTCGTCCTCGCCCTCGTCCTCGGACTCGTCGCACGAGGTGTCCTCCATGTAGCCCGCACGCTCCTCCTCGAACTCCTTCACCAACTCCTCGGGCAAGTTCGCCACCGGCTCCCACGTGTTGTGCTTTGCCGCCCAGCCCTCCCACTTGATGTAGTACTTGCGCGCATCTCCGCGGTTGCGTACCGCCACCACGTCCTCCACCTGGAAAGTGCCTTGCGGGATCTCCTGTGACTGGTTGCTCTCCTCGCCGCTCTCGTCGTCGTCGCTCCCGCCACTCTCACCTGCGCGCTCATCATCACGGTCCTCAGACCCGGGAAGCCTGCTCATGCCGACATGGCAGTTGCGTCGGCGCTTTTTCACACACACACACACACACACGCTGCTCTAGCCTCACATGTCACTTGCTGTCGTCTGTTGTTTGAGTTGTGCCCTTGTTTGTGCCCTTGGCACCGTGGAGTGCTGGGGGGGCGACAGGGAGGATGTGGCCCTGAGTTATGTGTACGCCGACTCAGGGTGTGTGGCAGCCAGCTGGCTGTGTGTCTTGTGAGCTTGTTTGTGTCTGTGTGTCGCTCGTGCGTGCCGTCATCATCTGTCCAGCGTCCACCCATACCGCGTTGGTGTCCAGTCCGAGCCTGGCTGTTCTTCACCTTACTACCTACCTACCTACACACACACAAAGACGGCCGGCCGTCAGAAAACACGCCTCCGTGGCTCGGGTTACACCAATCCTCGCCACCCAACGCGGCCAAAGGATATCCACCTCGAGGCCGATTCGCTTTTCTTTTTTCGCGGCCCACATTTGCCTACCAAGATGCTGCTGCTTGCTTGCCTGGCCTACCACTCTCCCATACGGCCATCGACGCCGCACGCCGCAGCCGCGCGCATCGGCCGGCCACCTATCGCTGTCGATCCAACGCCGGAGTGGGCCGATCGCGCTGACGAGCTGATGCGAGAACTCGTTAAGGGCGGATCGCGCCGGATCGGCCCGTGGACCATAAGCAGCGCGGCGGCGCTGGAGAAGGCGCAGGCTCAGGCGGCGGCGACGACCGACCGCGCACTGCGAGAGCGGGACGCCGCCTCGGACCGCGCATCTGACGCGGACGCCGCCGCCGCCCAGGCGCAAGCCGAGGCGGCGGCGGCTCGAGCTGCGAATTCGGCCAAGGAGGCTGCGGCGAGGGCGGCGGAGGAGGAGGCGGCGCGGGCGCTGACGGAGCGGGACGAGGCGGCGGATCGTGCGGCGGCGGCGGAGCGGGCAGCGGCAGGAGCGCGCGAGAGGGCGCGTCTTGCAAAGGTGAGCGGCGGCGCTGCAGCCTCCTCCGCCGCTGCAGCCTCCTCTCCCTCCGGCGTCTGCACCTCCTCTCGCCAGCAAGCCCCTAGGCCGCTGCCCCGCCCCTCTCGGACGTGGCCCCTCCGCCACCCTCCACCCACCCCACCGCTTCGCCCAGCCTCCCACCACACCGCCCCTCCACCCTCTAATTGGCACACCCACCCACCACCACCCACCTCACCCACTCA
>NW_005199944.1:57910-59495 GCF_000372725.1 Emiliania huxleyi CCMP1516
GCCGCCCTCGCAGCCGCCCTCACCGCCGCCGCCCTCGCCGCCGCCCTCGCCGCCGCCGCCCTCGACGCCGCCCTCGCCGCCGCCGCCCTCGCCGCCGCCCTCGCCGCCGCCGCCCTCGCCGCCGCCCTCGCCGCCGCCCTCGCCGCCGCCCTCGCCGCCGCCTCGCTGCCATCGCCCGCACCGTCGCCGCCGCCCACCCTCGCCGCCGCCCTCGCCTCTCCGCGCTTCACCGCCACCGCCACTGCCCTCGCCGCCCTCTCCACTGCCCTCGCCTCTGCCCACCACGCCACCGCCCCCTCCGCCTCCTCCCTCTCCCGCAGGCCGAGCAGGCCGCGGCAGTGATCCGCGCGAACGCGGACAAGTCGGCTGGGCTGCTGCGCGCGAACGTCGACAAGGCGCGCGCCGAGTTCGACGCCATCGCGGCGCGCAAGGCCGAGGCGCGCGGCCTGACACTTTGCGAGCCACTTCCGAGTCACTTCCGAGACGCTTCCGAGTCACTTTCCGAGTCACTTCCGAGACACTTCCCGAGGCATTCCGAGTCACTTCAGGGACACTTCAGGGACACTTCAGGGACACTTCAGGGACACTTCCGAGACACCTCCTCCCCCCAGGCCACGCTCCCGCCTCTCGCCTCCTCCAGGCGCGCTTCCGCGAGCGGGCGCTTGGTGCGGAGTCGCAAGCGGCCAAGGCGGCGGCGGCGGCGGCGGAGGCGGAGGCGAGGGCAGAGGCCGAGGCGGCGGCGGCGGCGGAGGCTCAGGCGAGGGCGGCGGAGGCGGCGGCGGAGGCGGAGAGCGCGACGGCGACGGCGGCGGCGGAGGCGGAGGCGGCGGAGGCGGCGAGGGCGGATCGCGAGGCGGCGGTGGCGGCGGCGGAGAAGGAGGTCGCTGCGGCGCTCGAGGCGCGCGCGGCGGAGAAGGAGCGAGCGGCGGCGGCGGAGGAGCGCGCCAAGGGCGTGTCGATCGCGTTGGACAAGACGGAGGCGCGGCTGGCGGAGGCGCAGGCGGAGCTCGAGGAGGGGATTAAGTACGCGTCCGAGCGGGTGGGCGAGCTGGACGACGCGCTCGAGTTTGCGCAGGACAACTTGCGCCGCAAGGAGAGGGAGCTGGCGGAGCAGGCGGACGCGGCGGCGCGGGCGGAGAAGGAGGCGGCCAAGGCGCGCGCGCAGGCCGAGTACGACGCGGCGGTGGCGGCGAGGGAGGCGGCCGAGGCGAAGGCGATCGCGGAGCTCGAAGCGAAGGCAGCGGCGATCGCCAAGGCCGAGAAGGCGGCGTCGCGCGCCTTCTGGATAAGACAATTCGAGGACATGTCTCGCACACGTCACTGGGGCGAGCTCTGTAGGCGGCTGCGCTGGAGGCGGCAGGCGAGGAGGTGGCGAGGGCGCGCGAGGCGACCGAGGCGTCCACGCGGCGGGCGGTGGCGGCGGAGCAGGAGGCGGCCAGGTCTTCGGTGGCTCTAGACGAGACGTCGCGGCTGCTCGCCGCTACGCAGGCGGAGGCGGAGGCGGCGGCCGCCGCAAGGGAGGAGAAGGAGGCGGCGGCGCGGGCAGCGCAGGCGGAGGGACACACGCGCGCGCCGCCCTCTTTCC
>NW_005199944.1:59595-61910 GCF_000372725.1 Emiliania huxleyi CCMP1516
AGCGGCGGTGGGCGCGGCGAGGGCGGAGGCAGCGGAGGCGCGGGAGAGGGCCGCGGCGGCGATGCGCGACCGCGACGCCACCGCCGCGCGCGCGGCATCCGTCGAGCGCGGCGCCGCCGAGGCCATCGCTGCCACCGAGGCGGAGGCGGCGGCGGCGGTCGAGGCGGCCAATGCCGACAAGGCGGCGGCCGTGGCGGCGGCGGGCGCGTCGGAGGCGGCGGCGGCGGCGGAGGCGGCGGAAGCGCGAGAGGGTCGGGATGCGGCCGCTGCGCGCGCCGCCGCCGCAGAGGCCAAGGCGCCGGTGGCCGCTGTGCTTTCTTGCTCACCGCCCGACACACACACCATCACTCGATCACGCATAGCCGGCGTCCACCAGCCCCGGGCACTCTTAAGCACACACACACGCACACACACAACGCGTGTGCCGGCTCCGCCTGCTCCCCGCGTGCGCCAAACCCCAACCACATCAAGAGGCGACCCCGCCATGACCCGCCATGCCCCGCCATGACCCGCCATGACCCGCCATGACCCGCCATGACCCGCCATGACCCGCCATGCCCCGCCATGCCCCGCCATGACCCGCCATGACCCGCCATGCCCCGCCATGCCCCGCCATGACCCGCCATGACCCGCCATGACCCGCCATGACCCGCCATGCCCCGCCATGACCCGCCATGACCCGCCATGACCCGCCATGCCCCGCCATGACCCGCCATGCCCCGCCATGACCCGCCATGACCCGCCATGCCCCGCCATGCCCCGCCATGACCCGCCATGCCCCGCCATGACCCGCCATGCCCCGCCATGACCCGCCATGACCCGCCATGCCCCGCCATGACCCGCCATGACCCGCCATGACACGCCATGACACGCCATGACACGCCATGACCCGCCATGACCCGCCATGACACGCCATGCCCCGCCATGCCCCGCCATGCCCCGCCATGCCCCGCCATGCCCCGCCATGACCCGCCATGACCCGCCATGACCCGCCATGACCCGCCATGCCCCGCCATGACCCGCCATGACCCGCCATGACCCGCCATGACCCGCCATGCCCCGCCATGCCCCGCCATGCCCCGCCATGACCCGCCATGACCCGCCATGCCCCGCCATGCCCCGCCATGACCCGAGGGGGCCCGAGATGACCCGAGGTGACCCGAGAGGGCCCGAGAGGACCCGAGGTCGCCCGAGAGGACCCTTGCTGATGGCGACGTTCGCCCCACCTCACCTCACCTCCGTCTCCGCTAAGGCGGCCGAGGCGTTGGGCGTCGCGAGCGCGGCGGAGCAGGCGGCGGCCAAGGAGGCGGCGGCGGCGGCGGAGGCGGAGGCGAGGGCAGAGGCCGAGGCGGCGGCGGCGGCGGAGGCTCAGGCGAGGGCGGCGGAGGCGGCGGCGGAGGCGGAGAGCGCGACGGCGACGGCGGCGGCGGAGGCGGAGGCGGCGGAGGCGGCGAGGGCGGATCGGGAGGCGGCGGTGGCGGCGGCGGAGAAGGAGGTCGCTGCGGCGCTCGAGGCGCGCGCGGCGGAGAAGGAGCGAGCGGCGGCGGCGGAGGAGCGCGCCAAGGGCGTGTCGATCGCGCTGGACAAGACGGAGGCGCGGCTGGCGGAGGCGCAGGCGGAGCTCGAGGAGGGGATCAAGTACGCGTCCGAGCGGGTGGGCGAGCTGGACGACGCGCTCGAGTTTGCGCAGGACAACTTGCGCCGCAAGGAGAGGGAGCTGGCGGAGCAGGCGGACGCGGCGGCGCGGGCGGAGAAGGAGGCGGCCAAGGCGCGCGCGCAGGCCGAGTACGACGCGGCGGTGGCGGCGAGGGAGGCGGCCGAGGCGAAGGCGATCGCGGAGCTCGAAGCGAAGGCAGCGGCGATCGCCAAGGCCGAGAAGGCGGCGTCGCGCGCCTTCTGGATAAGACAATTCGAGGACATGTCTCGCACACGTCACTGGGGCGAGCTCTGTAGGCGGCTGCGCTGGAGGCGGCAGGCGAGGAGGTGGCGAGGGCGCGCGAGGCGACCGAGGCGTCCACGCGGCGGGCGGTGGCGGCGGAGCAGGAGGCGGCCAGGTCTTCGGTGGCTCTAGACGAGACGTCGCGGCTGCTCGCCGCTACGCAGGCGGAGGCGGAGGCGGCGGCCGCCGCAAGGGAGGAGAAGGAGGCGGCGGCGCGGGCAGCGCAGGCGGAGGGACACACGCGCGCGCCGCCCTCTTTCCCACCCCTCGCGCTCAAGCGGCGCATTCTTTTCGCGACTCAGGCCGAGGCCACCCGCGCCCTCTCGGCTCGCGACGCGTCATCGGCGCGTGCGCGCAGGGCGGAGGCGGCGGCGGC
>NW_005199944.1:62494-69407 GCF_000372725.1 Emiliania huxleyi CCMP1516
AGCAGGCGGAGGCGGCGGCGGAGGCGGCGGCGACGGCCCCGCGGACCTCCAACGAGGAGAAGGAGGAGGCGGTGCAGTCTGCGAATGTCGAGAAGCTGACTGCGATCCGCACGGCGGATGCTGAGGCGGCGGCGGCGCAGGAGGCGTCGAGCGAGGCGGCGCAGGCGCGTGACGCGGCGACAGTCCGAGCCGCGATCGCGGAGTCCGCCGCCGCCGCCGCCTCGAGCAAGGCGCGGCGGGAGAGGGCGGAGAAGGAGGAGGCGGTGTCGCGAGCCACCTCTGCAGCGGCGGCCGCGCAGCAGGAGGCCGCGGCTGCGCTCGCCGCTCGCGACGCCGCCTCCGCGCGGGCGGCGTCGGCCGAGGCGGCGGCGCTGCGGGCGGAGGCGGCGGCGGCGGCGGCGGATGCGGAGAAGGAGTCGGCGGTCAAGGCCGCGAACGCTGAGCGCGCGGAGGCGCAGCGCGACGCAGCGCTTGCGCTCGAGGCCCGCGACCAGTCGACGGCTTGGGCCGAGACAGCGACTAGCTCGGCGGTGGCGGCGGCCAAGGAGCTGTCCGCGGCGCTGGCGGCGCGCAAGGAGGTGGAGAGGGAGGTGGAGAGGGGGATCGAGGCGCGCGACGAGGAGGCCGCCCGCGCGGAGTCGGCGACGAGCTCGACGCTGGCCGCGGCCAAGGAGCTCTCGCTCGCGTTTGCGGCTCGCAGGGTGGCCGAGGCGCGCGCGGCGGCGGCGGAGTTGGCGGCGCGGCAGACCGAGCGGCGGCACGCGAGCGACCTCAGGCGCGTGGTCGACATCTGCGCCGCCGCGTCGGCGGCCGGCGAGGCGTCGTCGCACACGGAGCTGATTGGCGAGCTCTGCGCGGCGGCGCTGGCGCGGGTGGCCGGCTCGGGCGAGGGCGACGCGGAGGGGGCGGGAGGCGGCGGCGTGGCGGCTGGAGGCGGCGGCGTGGCGGCTGGCGGCGGCGGCGTGGCGGAGGGGGCGGAGGGGGAGGGGGGCGGAGCGACGGAGGGGGTGGCCGGCCTAGACTTGTCCACGCTAAAGGTCACGGAGCTGAAGGGGCGGCTGGCTGCGCAGGGGCTGCCGACGGCGGGGAGGAAGGAGGAGCTCGTCGCGCGGCTGCGGGCGGCGGCCGAGGGTGAGGGGCACCACGTGACGCCGGAGGTGAGGGCGAGGTGATCGCCATATGTAGCTACGGAGTGAGTGTGGCATGTTGTGCGAGTATATGGGACAAAAGCGTCGAAAATGTCCCAAAAAGCGTGTCTCGAGTTTGTTGCAGCCCCACAGCTGGCGCGCGCTGCCAGGAAGCACCGCTCGCGTGTCGGCGGCACTCCCTGGCACCCAGGGAGTGCCGCGAACCGACCAGACCGAATGGGCTCGACGCCGCGCTCGCTGTGGGGCTGCCACAAAGTCGCCGCCGAGCGTGCCACCGACGGCGTCCCGTCGGAGGTGATGGAGTGTGAGACCTGAGGCTGCGGAGGTGACGCCTGAGGTACCGGCCCGTGCACAGCGACTCAGCCGGCGACCGCCACGGGCTCAGACGAGACTTGTCGACTCGTTACGGCTCAGCTTCACCGTGGTCATCGGGCGTCTGTCGACGTCAGGACCACCATACAGCTCGCGGGTTTGAGGTCGCAAGAGCCAAGATGGTGGCGTTTGGACATCCCAACCATCACACAAGACAGCCTGTAGGTGATGGCGGGACGGCGCAGTGATTGTGGCACTCGGCAGTAGGCACCCGCAGCACGGCCCCGCTGTCGGCTCTCACGGGCTGCGGAACCGGCCCCAGAGGGAGCCGGTCCGGGCGAGTGTGGCAGCTCCTGCGCTAGTATGGGCACCCTCTATCATAGCACTACTCTGATCCTGGTCATTAGAGCTGCCAGGGATAGCGTCAGGAGCCGGTAGGAGTCAAAACCTCTCATATTTGAGACATCGTGTCCCATATACTCGCACAACGAGCCGTGTGTTCCTGCTGCCTCAGCCGCCTCACCTGGACCCCCTAGCCATACCCCATGCGAACAATCAAAACGAAAACAACAGCGGAGGGAAGGCCAGGCGATGTGGCCCCATGCACACCGCACACCTCGAGCACGCGCCAACGCGGCTCTCGCGCTCTCGCTCCTCCCCTCGCACGCTCCGGGGGCGCGACGAATAAGAATCTGGCCGCACACTCGCGCACACAGCACGACAACGCCTCACCCTGCGACCGCCTAGACCTCCTCCACACTCATCGCGAGCGCGTTGCTCTCGCCCTCCCCCTCCTCCTTGTCGTCTGCGAGTGCCGGGGCAGCGGACACGAGCTTG
This sequence comes from Emiliania huxleyi CCMP1516, assembly GCF_000372725.1. Classification (NCBI taxonomy): domain Eukaryota; phylum Haptophyta; order Isochrysidales; family Noelaerhabdaceae; genus Emiliania; species Emiliania huxleyi. Next base: position 64,792 of record NW_005199944.1, read on the forward strand.
GCCGACTGCCCGTCCCGCCGCCTCCTCGACGCTCGCCACGGCTGCCGGAGGCGCTTGGTTGACACGCGCAATCGCCGCGCGGCCGCCGCGGCCGCCTCGCCCGCTGACGTGACCCGCCTCGCCATCGCCCGCGACGCGCGCCCCGCGCGACCCGCCCCGCGCCGCGGCCGCCAAAAGCACGCCAGCGCGAGGCCGAGCGCGCCGGCCAGCACCAGCGCCGCGACCACGGCCTCCGCCCTCCGCGCCTCCGCGGCAAAGCCGCTCTCGGCGCCAAAGCCGGCGCCAAAGTCGGCGCCAAAGCCGGCGCCAAAGTCGGCGCCCGTCGAGTTGCCCGTGCGGCGCGTCGCCTCGAGGTCCGCCCTGAGGAGTCGGCGGCGGCGGGAGGAGGGCGCGTGCTGGGAGGGAGAGAGCGTGGGACAACAAACGCCAACAGATCTGAGAGGGACAGCGATCTCGGGGAGAGCGACAGAGAAGAGTGCGCGCCGGGGGGGCCGAGGCAACGGCGGGAGGAGGGCGCGTGCTGGGAGGGAGAGAGCGTGGGACAACAAACGCCAACAGATCTGAGAGGGACAGCGATCTCGGGAGATTGCAATCTCGGGAGAGCGACAGAGAAGAGTGCGCGCCGGGGGGGGGCGAGGCAATGGGGACGTCGGGAGGGGCCCGAGCAGTGCCCCGAGAGAGAGAGAGCCGCACCTCGCCGCCGCCCCGACCGCAGCCGCCTCCGCCCAGTGCTCAAGCGCCTCGGTGGCGTACGCGAGGGCGACGCCGCTCGAGAAGGCGAGCCACTGAGCTAGCGACGCCTTGCGGCCATGCGCGTGCGGCGGCGCAAACTCGAACACCGCCATGTACAGGAAGAGGCCCGCGGCGACGGCGGGGAGGGCGAGGGCGGCCCTGGCGGCGGAGGGCGAGGAGGCGAGCGCGACGAGCAGACCGGCGCCGATGGGGAAGCCCGCACCGAAGCAGGCGGCGGAGGCGATGATCGCGCGCCGAGAGGCGCGGCTCGCGGAGAGAGTGAGCACCTAAGCAAGGGAACCCGCGCGCGGGGGTGAGCTCGACTTTCTCATCTCGGAGGCGCGGCTCGCAGACAGAGCGGGCACGATCGTGGCGACGTCCTGCACCGCGCACAGCGTGATTGGCAGCGCCAGCGAAGCGAGCAGGACGGGGGAGTGGGCGGTGCCGAGGATCGACCCGTCGACGGCGGCGTGGATCGTGAAGGGCACGGCGCCGCAGACCACCGACAGCTTGTCCGCCCACGCCGCCCCCGCGCTCTCCTCGTCTGCAAGCGCCTCGGGACTCCGACCGGAGACCTGGCAAACGAGCTGTGGCGCTCCGCCAAAGGTGAACTTTGCGGGCGTCGCCTGGCCGCACAGGATCTGCGTCCCGTCCGACCGCCGTCCGTGCGAGTGCGGCGCAGCGGAGGGGTCGTCGGCGTGCTGGTGGTCGAGCATGACGTGGTTGACGAAGAAGGTCGCGAGCGGCCCGGCGAGAAACGCGAGCAGGATGTGCTCGTACGGCCATCCCGCGGCGGTCAGCTGGTCGAGCGCAAGCGGCAGCATCACCAGCAGCCCCAGCCCGGAGAGCAGCCCCGACACAAAGCACTTTAGCTCCGGCGGGACCGCTGACGCCAGGCGGCGGCTGGCGCCGCTGCGCAGGACGAGCTCGGTGAGGAGGACCGAGAAGAGGCCGATGGCGCACGCGACGACCACCGCGAGCGCCAGCGGCCGCTCGTCCTGCATGGCCGGCAGATGCAACCAACCAAGCGGCGGAAGCGCACCCCTCTCGCACGAGCAGCGTCTCTCGCCCCACTCAGCCCAACCTTCGGCAAGGAGAGGTGTCGTCCAAAATAATCGCGCTGAATGACCCGCCATGTCGACGGCGATGACCCGTGATTCTCCTCCGGCATGTGGGCATCCTAGGAGGTGGACCGAGGTGGGTGGCAAGACGCGGGGGAGAGATCGATCGAGTTTGGTTGGATGAGCGGGATCCCTTTCTCTTCTCTGAGTTGGATTTGTATAAAAATTCTTTTGTCTCGAGCACTCTTGAGAGCCGGCACAGAGGCGTGCGAGCGCAAGGCATCGAGCAGCGAGGGTCATCCAAGGCGGTGACCATGCTGGCGTCGGTGAAAGTGAACGGACGGAACGGAGGAGGAGGAGGAGGCGGCGCCGGCGGCGGAGGCGCCGGACGGACGGAGGATTTCGGAGAGGTGGCGGAGGCGAGGAGGCAGCGTCGGTCCTCTCGGATGGTCGCGCTAGGGTGGACGCGTCGAAAGAAAGAAAACAGACAAACCGAAGGAGGATGGCACGCCGCCACACAGGTCATGTTGTTGCTCAGGTCCACTCTCTCTTCGAACACTCGTGCCTCTACGGCAGCTGACGTAAAGAAAGAAAGAAAGAAAACACACAACCCAAGGGAGGGATGGGAGGACGGCACGCCGCCACCACACAGGGATTTTAAGGAGAGGAGTGTGATGCGCTAACGTATTTCGGACAAGGCCCAAGAATTCTCTTTTGACCCGCGCCGCGTTCTCTCCTTCGGTGTGTACACACATGAGCGTCTCCGCCTCTATACAGCTCGAGTCCGTCTCGACCCGGATCGTTGACGAGCTGGAGCCCGGCGACGGCGCCTCGTTCCCAAAGGTGGGCGACAAGCTGCTGGTCCACTACACGGGCTGCCTCGCAGCGACGGGCCGCTGCTTCGACTCCTCGCGCGCGCGCGGGCATGCCTTCACCTTCACCGTCGGCTGCGGCAAAGTCATCAAGGGGTGGGACGTGCTGCTGCTCCGGCTCTGCAAGGGCCAGCGCGTGAAGCTCCACGTCGGAGCGGTGGACGGGTATGGCGCGGCCGGCTCGCCGCCGAACGTGCCGGCGAACGCGGACTTGTTGTTTGACGTGGAGCTGATCGACATCAACGAGCCGCTCGTCAAGGAGGGGATCCGCTACCGCAAGGAGCTCGAGGACAAGGCGCGGCGCGAGGTGGAGGAGCAGCAGGAGAGAGACGCAAAGGCGGCGATGGCCTCCGAGGGGCCAAAGGCGGCCGCCTCAGGGCCGAAGCGGCCGCGCGAGTCGGACGAGTCAGGCTCCGGGTCCGACTCGGACTCGTCGTCGTCGTCGTCGGAGAGCAGCGGCGCGGCGCGGAAGCGGAAGGAGAGGAAGAAGGACAAGAAGAAGGAGAAGAGGGAGAAGAAGAGGCGCGAGAGGAAGGAGGCGAAGAAGAGTAGCAAGAAGGAGGCCAAGAGAGGCCGCAAGAAGGAGAAGAAGAAGAAGCGCGACCGCGAGACAGTCCAGCGCTCAGTCATCACGGGCAAGCGTCTCAAGCTCGACGACAGCGCCGCCGACACCGAGGGCCGCGCGCCCTAGAGGCGGAATGTCTCCCCATATCTCCCCCTGCATCTCCCCATATCCGGCAGCATGGCGGGGCTCCGGGTCCGAGAGAAGCAGAGTATACGTACAATCGCCATCCAAACAGCGCTGGAGAGGACACACATCCCGCGTATTCGGCCGTATTCACCTGTACTCGCTGCGTCTGTAGCCCGCACGGTGCTCTGAAGACTCTGCACGCTCCCGTCTTTCCGCCCTGAGGTTGGCGTCTTCAGCACGCAGGTCGCGCGCGCCGCGCCGCCCTGCTGGCGCACATGAACGAGGGCGAGGGCGAGGCGTATGGCGTCGCCGCGCACGCGCCGGTCCCGCCTCGGCCCGACACTGCGCAGATGCGCGACCTAATGCATGCGGCAGATGCGGCGCGGCGCGAGAAGCGGCAGCGGCTGGGCGCCCTCGTGCGTGGCGGCGGAGACGACTTTGCCGGCTCCATCGCGCGCGAGTACGCGACGCAGCGCTCCAGCGGCGGCGGGAAGCGGGACGTGAGAGACGCAGCGGACTATATGAAGAAGGACAGCAACTTTTGAGGTGTGGCAACAGTGTTGCTGAATCGTCCGTGGATTGTTTCCGAACCACAAGGGCGGCCGCACGAGACGCGAGGGTTGCCCCCCCTTGCCCCACCACCTCGTGTGTGTGGAGAAGTTTACCTTACCTTTACCTTACCTTACCGGCCGCACACACCCCACACTGCTCGGTACGGCTTTTCAATTGTAAAATTCTTTACCCCCCCTGTACACCTCTAAGCCCATGGGATGGCCGACCCCGACCCCCCCGCCCCAGCAGCAGCGCTCCGCTGCTGGTCCTGGAGAGCGCTGCAAGGCCGCTGGAGGGGTTCAGGGACGCCCCCCCCTCCCCCCCCCCGGCTTGCCCTTTCCTTGCCACACTCCCTCTCTCACTCCTCGAGCAGAGACCTCTCCACTGTCTGACAGGGGCCCACCGGCCGCCGCCTCAGGGGCAGACTCCTCGAGGAGGGCGGAGACGAGGTCGCGGCGGAGGCCGGTCCTGCTCAGCGGCGGCAACGGACCACGCGAGGTCAGACGTGCACACGCCACCCATTGCGGCGTCCGAGTCGACCGAGCACGCGAGGTCCTCCTCTCCAACGATGCGGAGGCCTGGCCATGCCCTCTCGAGGCCTTCGACAACAGCGCACTGCGCGGCGAGGTCAGCTGCAGTCAGCGCCGAGCGGCTGTCGCCGGCAAGCTTGTAGTCAACTGCAGAATCAGAGATCGCGCCACCCTCCGT
>NW_005199944.1:69507-81282 GCF_000372725.1 Emiliania huxleyi CCMP1516
GGCCAGAGCCCCGTTTTCCCGCTGCTGCTCGGCGCCCCGGTCCCTCCGTGGCCCCCGCCCCCCCCCCGTGGCCCACCTGTGCTGCGGTGGCACCCCTCCTTTCTCGCTCCACGCCCCGCCCCGGTCCTCCCCCCCGGCCCCCCGGCCCCCCCCCCCCCCCCCCCCGCCCCCCCTTCTAGCAGCAGAGCTCTGTCTATGGGGGGTGCTGGGAGGGTGGGGACGCGGGCCTGGGGGCCTGGGGGCGGGCTGGGGCGGGGCGTGGAGCGAGAAAGGAGGGCTGCCACCGCAGCACAGGTGGGCCTCTGGGGGGAGGCGGGGGCCCCCGGAGGCACCGTGCGCCGCGCCGCAGTGCGGAAACGGGGCTCCGGCTCCGTTAGTCTCCGTTAGCACCGACTTCCCGAATGATCACGGTTGATCAGAGGGCAGATTTGAAGAGATCTCGATGAGTACATACAGATAGACCCTCCAATCATCAGAAACTTCCAACCTGATCGGTCGTACTGACCGCCGACAGATCACTCCAGACAGCAGACAGGCCGACGTCTGCACGTGGCCGGCCGGGCGAGAGGCTTGACACGATCCGACCCTGCGACCCTGACGCTGCTGCTCTAGCTATCAGACATGCGCTGCTGACTGCTGCCACAATGTGCGACCGGTGCTGACCCACTTGGCGGCCTTCCCGGTCAGTGGTGAGGCGCAGTTCAGAGCTGTCGATGGCGCGATGCCGCACTGGTCCCACATCGGTGACACGAGACCACCACGTTTGCCGGTCCAAGAGAGAGGCACCGGCGCTGTCCGGAGAAGGTGCATGGTCCCTCTTGACTGCCCATGCGCGCGAGGCTGTGTAGGCATAGCCTCGAGAGTGCCAGCAGCCAATCCGAGGCAGTTTGTGACGCGCATTGCGTCAGAAGCGTGCACGCGCTGGAAGGACACCTTCCTACTGGCCGTACGATCAGGTCGTCACTGAATGCCGAAGACTAAGGCCGCGAGCTATGCAGGCGGTCAGTTGAGCAGTATGGCACGGTCAGCAGCGCCGAGAGGATGTCGCAAGGCGTGATAGCATGGCCGCAAGTACGCCGAATTCCCATGAAAACAAGTAAAAAATCGCGCGAAAAAGAAAAAAATGCCCAAGAAATCGGCGCCTGCGGCGGGCTGGGGGACCCCATCTCCCCCCCGCATGGGTACCCCCTAGGGCCCTCGCCTCCCCCCAGAGAGGTGGGCTCACTTGTGCAGGGGCGGCACAAGGTGCCGCCGCTCCTACCCCGTGGCGAGCTGCTTCTCACTCTCGCTCGCAACTGCTGACGGTGCGCCGCGGAAGAACTCAGGAGAAATTGTGCGGCCAAAGGTATTGGCGCTGTGGGCTTCATCCGCGAGCTTTTGGCAGCGCGACCGGGGCATACACCGTAATTACACGAGGGGTTCTCGTCCTCTGTCCACTGATCTGCCTCCATCGGCAGTGTCCCCACCGGGGCAAAGTCGGCGGTTCCCGGTATACACGTCGCCCCAACTGGGCGAGCGGATTCGCATTTCCCTTTATAGTTGGGGTGGGGGGGGGGGGGGGGGGCTCACGTTCTTGCATATCTGGGCAGTGGAAACGCCAAGGCACTCGCAGTCGTCGCAATCGCCGCACCCATTTTGGTCCAAGGAGACGAGCCTGGGCCAGGGTCCGCCTTTCCCGTTTCTTGTCTGCCGCCCATCCGGCAAAGAGGTCCTCCCCGTGGCGGCAAATAGTCGTACTCGCCCCTCCTGCACCGCGTGAACCGCCGGGCCGGGTGGGTGGGGTGGGGTGGGAGGAGGGTGTTGGATGGGAGGGGGGATGCGTGGTGTCCAGTCCGAGCCTGACTGTTCTTCACCTTCCTACATACATACATACATGCGTGGCGCTTGTGCAGCGGCGCGCACTTTGCCCACCGCTCGCGGTGGCGTCCGAGCGGAGGCGGAGACGCGATTAACCTCCGACAACACAAGCAATGTTGTGCCCGCCGTTTCGGACGTGCCCGCCGCCCCCCCAAATTCTTTTTGGCCCGATACTCTCATGGCACCGCTGCCTGGAAGAATGTTGCCCCGGGGGCGGCTAGCGATTATCCTGCTGACGCAGATGTCGTGCACCGTATCCTTTCGAGTCACAGTCGGTGCTGGCGCACCCTTTCTCCTTGCCCGCCGCAGCGCATGCACCGCCGCCTCAAAACAGGACGAAGAACCGCGGGTGCCGCTGGCTGAACTGCTGTCGACCTGCGTTGATGCGGCCCAGCGAGGCTGCGACGAGATCCGACGAGTGCACGCCTCGCTATCGACGGAGGGTGGCGCGATCTCTGATTCTGCAGTTGACTACAAGCTTGCCGGCGACAGCCGCTCGGCGCTGACTGCAGCTGACCTCGCCGCGCAGTGCGCTGTTGTCGAAGGCCTCGAGAGGGCATGGCCAGGCCTCCGCATCGTTGGAGAGGAGGACCTCGCGTGCTCGGTCGACTCGGACGCCGCAATGGGTGGCGTGTGCACGTCTGACCTCGCGTGGTCCGTTGCCGCCGCTGAGCCGGCCGGCCTCCGCCGCGACCTCCTCTCCGCCCTCCTCGAGGAGTCTGCGCCTGAGGCGGCGCCGGTGGACACCTGTCAGACAGCGGCGAGGTCGCTGCTCGAGGAGTGCGAGCTGCAGGGTGGCAAGGGAGGCGCAAGCTCGAGGAGCGAGCCGCTGAGCGACGTGAGGCTGCCCCAGGATTGTTTTCACCCATGCGTTGCTTTCTGAACTTGCGCCGCGCCTCGCTGCTCACGAAAGCAGTTCGCCTAGCATAAGACACTGTGCTAGGTGACCGTCTTTGTCGATCCGCTCGACGGCACGCGCGAGTTCGTCGAGGGACGCGTCTGGAACGTCCAGACCCTCATTGGCGCCCGCCGCGTCACAACAAACGCGTCGTGTGGCGCGTCTTGTGGCACGTCCATCGCACGCCACCAGCGACTTGCCCAATAGGCGTCGCCGTTCGCGGCGAGGCAGTCTCCTCATATCTCCCGATATCTCCCCATCTCCCCATATCTCCCTAATAGGCATCGCCGTTCGCGGCGAGGCAGTCGCCGGCGCCGTCGGCCTACCCTTTGGTAGCGGCAGCGATGACTCGAAGGCTTGCAATCCTGTCAACCTTCTGCAATCCGCTCACTCTTCACTGCAATCCTGTCAACCTTCTGCAATCCTGTCACGCTTTAGGCCGCCGTGGTCTACGCGATGCTCGGCGCGGGCCCGCCGCGCGTGTTTGGCGAGCCTCGCCACGCCCCGCGCGCCTTCGTGGCATGGATCCGCGCAGCACCGACAAATATGATGAACCACGTACGCGCAGGCGAGCGTGCAGACCCGCAGGACCCGGTGCACGGCGGCGAGGTGCCTTCGTCTGGGGCGAGGCCGCTGCTAGTCGCAGGCCCAGCTTTCTCTCCACCTGAGATTGCCCGACGTCTGGCCGACGCCTCCCTCCCGCGATCTCACGGGGGCAGGCCCGACCTCGGGTGATCTCGTGCAATCTCGGGCAGACCTCGCGTCTCCTTTCAGGCGACGCGTCCGACTTCGCCCTCAAGGCAGCCTACGCCGCGGCGCTGGAGGGCGGAGGCCGGCGCGTCCTCTTGGGGGGGACCGGCCAAAAGTGCGCCCGCGGACGGCGTCGTCCCGAGGACGCGTCCACGACGCGTCCTCTGTTTGTGCCCCGCAGGTGCCTCGCCGTTGCGGAGGGTCGCGCCGATCTGGCATCCGCCCCACACTTGCAGAACCCCTCCACCCCCTGCCAATAGCCCCGCGCCACCCCTCGCCCTCCTCCTCCACTCCTCCACAGGCCATCATGAACTTTCAGAGCAGCGCGTGGGACACCTGCGCGCCAGAGGCGCTTGTGCGAGCCGCCGGCGGCGAGATGACCGACTTGTTCGGCGAGGGCGCATCGGCCAGCCCCCGCCCGAGGTGAAGGAGGCGGAGGTCCAACCGGCTCGAGAGTCAACCAAACATAGGCGACCGGCTTGTCTACCTGCCCGACCCGCCGCCTCCCGCCTCGCACCTGAACAGCTGCGGCGTCGCCGCCGCCTCGCCCGCTTTCGCGCCGCGCCTTCGCGCCCTCTGCGAGACGATGCGCGCCAACCCGGCTGCGGCAGCGAGGCTGGCGCCGTGGGGACTGCAGGTGGGGGCGGTAGCAGGCAGCCTCGACTCCAGGATCTGACCCCTATCCACGCCCGAGCGCACGACTGCAGGTGGGGGCCGGGGGAGAGAGCTGGGAGGAGTGCGGCGGGGCGGAGGCGGTGGGGAAGGTGCTGCGTGTGCGGCGGGAGGCGCTGTGCGACGCTCTCACCCGTCCTGAGGCGTGCGGACCCGCACCCCTTCCGAGACGCTCCCGACACACTTCAGAGACTCCTCCTCCTCCTCATGTCCGGAGGCCACCGCCAGGCCACCGCCACTGCCTTCATCCACTCGGCCCGCGCCACTCTCGCCGCCGGGGCCCATCCTCGCCGCGCACTGCCGCGTAGGGCCTCACATCGCTGCAGTGCCTGCTCGGGCTGAGCGACGACGAGTGGGCAGGCACGATCTCGCCCGATCTCGCCCGATCTCGCCCGATCTCGCCCGATCTCGCTAGCCTCGCCCAGCCTCGCTCAATCTCGGCCACCCGGCCGGCTCATCTCTCTCGCCCTCGGGCTTGCACTCACAGGCCTCCGGACGCTTAATCCGGAGGTGGAGCCTCTGGTGGTGCACGGGAGGGGGGCCGCCAACCGCTGGCAGTCGCTCCGCCTTCTGCGCGCTCGGCTGGGCCTCTCGCAGGGCGAGCTCAAGGCGGTGGTGTTGCGGTGGCCGCAGCTGCTGGGCTTCGCGTACTCCGACATGGCGCCGTCGCTCGCACGTGTGCAGGAGAAATTTCAGGGCCTAGGGGCTGGCCTCGACTGGGACATGCTTGCTTTAGCGTGACGCGATTGCGTGCAGGAGGAGCTGGGCCTCGATGACGGCCAGCTGAGGTCGCTCGTCGCCGCGCTGCCGCAGCTGCTCGGTCTCGACTTCGATGCAGAGGCCCGTTGCAAGCCGTGTGTGTGCTGCGCCAGAGCCCAAAGTGCTCCTCTGTGCCCCGTCAGGTGGCGGCCAAGCTGGCCGCGCTTCGGACCGAGTCCGACAGCGAATTCAGCCGCGCGGAGCTGGTGGCCAAGGTGCTGGCGAGGCCAACGCTGCTGCTCGGGATCGAGGAAGCGTGCCCCCGGTAGAGCGGTAGTGCGCGCGCGGCGCCGGCGGGCCAGGCCTTTTGGGCACACGCGTGGGCTGCCTAGGAGCTGCCAGCTGGGTCAGATACTGACGTACCGTAGATATAGCATATAGCGGTCTCTTCAGACTTCACTTGTTACGGCTCTCCTTTGGTCATTGGTGTCACAACAAAGAGTGCAGGAGTGCAGCTGCTCTTAGTGCTTTTTGAGCAGTACCGACTCAGACACAAGATCTAGACCGGACGCGGAACCATCCACATCATCACTGGCTCGCGGCAGTAAGGGCACTCTCGCATCAGCTCAGAGCATGGCCCGCAAGCACACAGGTGCCCGCACGGAACCGCAGCATGCGACTTGACTCTCGCGAAACACACGATGCACGTGCTCTCGCCCCCCATCGTGGACTCGGGGGCAGCCGGCCGCCCCGTGTCGAGGCCGGCGTCAGCTAGTGAGACGGCAGCATGCGGCTCGGTGACTGGCAGATGCTGCTCCGCCGCCTCTCCCGCCTCTGGCTCGATCAAGCGCTCGATGGCGCTGACCCGCTCCTCGAGGCTACCCTCGGTCGCCGCGCCGAGGCTTGCCTCCAGCCGCTCGACACGCCGCTGCAAGTCCCCGCCGCCGCCGGTCGACTCGCTGCTCACCGCCTCCTCGCACCGCGACACCCGACGCGCCAGCGCCTCCTCCGCATCCACCTCTGACCGGCGCAGCGCCTCTGCCAGCTCCGCATCCTCGCGCAGCGCCGCCCGCTCTGCCGCACCCGCTAGCTCTCCCGCCTCCCGCTCCGCCCGCCTCGCCGACTCCTGCTCAGCAGCCAGCCGCGCCGCCCTCTCCTCCTGTGCGCGAACCTCTGCCGCAGCCCGCGCCCTCCGCTCCTCCTCGAGCGTGCAGGCAGACGGCGCCTTCTTGGCCTCCTTCTTCTTCGCCTTGGCCTCCTTCTTGGCCGCCGTTGCCTCCGCCGCCTTTGCGCGCTGCCTCGCCTTCTCCTCCTCCGCCCTCTTGTCCGCAGCCTCCTTCTCGCGCCGCGCAACCTCTGCCTGAGCGGCTTTGCGCTCCGCCGCGGCCGCCCGCTGCTCCTCTCGCTGCGCCTCCTCCGCCGCTCGCCTCTCCGCCTCCCTCGCCCGGAGTGTCTCCTCTGCTGCCGAGCGCTCAGCGGCCAGCTTCGCCTCCGCCTCCGCCGCAATGGCTCGCCTCTGCTCCTCCAGCGCCGCCGCGTCTGCCGCCCGGCGCGCCTCGTCCGCCGCTCTCTCTGCTTCGCGCCTGCGTGCCGCCCGCTCGCGTTCTCGCGCCGCCGCTGCCGCCTCCCGCTCGCGCTGCTCGCGCCGCCCCTTGGCCTCAAGCGCCTTCTCGGCCGCCTCCGCCTCTCTCAGCGCCGCTGCGTGCTCTGTGAGAGCGCGCACACACCCGGCGTGGTCCATTTCAGGAGCACTGGCGGCGTCGGCAGTAGCTAGCACCTTGGCCGCCCCGTTCTTGGCGAGCTGCAGCGCCGTCATGCCGGCCGCAGAGCGAGCCTTTGCATCTGCGCCAGCCCGAAGCAGGCGGAGCACGACGGCGAGGTAGCCGCTGTAGGCGGCGGCCATCAGGGCGGTGACGCCGTCGCTGTCCTGCAGGTTGTTCTCCGCGCCGCGCCGAATCAGCAACTCGACCACCCGCTCGTGGCCTCTATCGGCGGCGAGCATCAGCGCGGTGCCGCCGCCGCTGTTCTGCAAGTTGACATCAGCGCCGCGCTGCAGCAGCAACTCGATCACCCGCTCGTGGGCTTTGTTGGCGGCGAGCATCAGCGCGGTGCCGCCGTCGCTGTCCTGCAGGTTGATCGCAGCGCCGTGCCGCAGCAGCAGCTCGACCACCCGCTCTTGGCCGTTCTCGGCGGCGTTCATCAGCGCGGTGACGCCGTCGCTGCGCTGCAGGTTGATCTCCGCGCCGTGCCGTAACAGCAAATTCGCCACCCGCTCGTGGCCGCTGCCAGCGGCGAGCATTAGCGCGTTGTCGCCCCCGCTGTCCTGCTGGTTGATCTCCGCGCCGTGCCGCAGCAGCAAGTCGACCACCCGGTCGTGGCCGTCGACGGCGGCGTGCATCAGCGCGGTGGCGCCTTTGCTGTCCTTCAGGTTGACCTCCGCGCCGTGCAGCAGCAGCATCTCGACCACCCGCTCGTGGCCGTTGTTGGCGGCGATCATCAGCGCAGTGACGCCGTCGCTCCTCTGCAGGTTGATCTCAGCGCCGTGCCGCAACAGCAGGTCGATTACCCGCTCGTGGCCGTCGATGGCGGCGTACATCAGCGCGGTGTAGCCGATGCTGCTCTGCAGGTTGACCTCAGCCCCGCGCCGTATCAGCAAGTCGACCACCCGCTCGTGGCCGCTGTAGGCGGCGCTCATTAGCGCGGTGCGGCCGTTGCTGTTCTGCAGGTTGAGCTCCGCGCCGTGCCGCAGCAACAACTCGACCACCCGCTCGTGGCCGCAGCGGGCGGCGCCCATCAGCAGCGTGAGGCCGTTCACGCCGTCTCTCTCGTACGTCGCGTCGGCCCGCCCGCCGCCCTCGAGCCACGCCAGCACCGCCTCCTCCTCGCCTCGCTCCGCCGCTAGCACGGCCGCGTCGGGGCATCTCAGGGAACCTGCGCCGCTGCTAAGCTCGCGAGCACTAACCATCGCTGGTTCCGGCTCGTCGGCGGCCCCCCCCCAGGGGTTTACTATAGGGTCCCCAGTCAACCCTGGAGGCGGAGTGTGTGTGTGTGTGTGTGCCTGGGATGTTGGGTGCGAGGTGTGGCGGCTTCGATCCCAAGGGGGGGAGCTGATCCCACTCGGTAACCAACTCTCAGGGGCAGTAGGTGGGCGAGCTTCAAGCGCGCTCATCTCGATCGTCAAGGCGTCGCTACGCGCGGTCTTCCGCGGGGGGAGCTTCGTCGACGGGTGCGGGACTGCGGCGCAGACAGTGCTGCGGCAATGCCTCCGGCTGCTGCGGCGAGTGGTGTGCTGCTCGCTGCGATGGCGAAGAACTCGTCTCGCCACACGCCAAGGGCTTACGCTCTGTCGAGACGTGAGGCGTACTCGCTTAGTGTGGGTAAACCATAAAAGTAGGTTTGAATTCGTCCACGTAAGGCTTGGTGAGTGGTTGGGGTGGCCTCAGGCATCCCCAAGGGAGCCTCTGCGGTGCCACATAAGCAGCTTAGTGATTGTCGAGACTTTAAAGGATTCGTTGGAAGAAACGCAAACAGGACAGACGCTACTATGGTCACCAGTAAACCATAATTCGACTTTGAGGGATCATATCTCAAAAGGCTGGGTGAGAGCATAGCATTATTGTTGTATATTAGGCCGCATAAGGTCAAACTCGACCCCACAAGCATCAAGAACCCGATGCTCCGGCTCGACTGTGCCGGCACACTGCCTCCTCACATCAATAGCCCTGCCTCGCCAACGGCGGGCACATGGCGCGCGTAGCTATGATAGGGACCGCGGCCGCGGAGCCGGCGGCGGACGGGGCTGGCGCGCAAGCGCCGGCCACCGTCGTGCCGCCGGGAACGCGCCGCGGACCACCCTGGAATAGCAGCCATCGCGCGCACATGCAAGACTGCCTCATTGCCGCAAGGCTCGCAGGTGTGTCGCAGCTCAGGTATGAGGTCCCTGGCTACGGGACGGCGACCTTCGAGCTGAAGTCCGAGAAGGCCGCGGGTGACCGCGAGCCTGTGCAGGCGGCGGAGCGCTCGTTCATCGAGCGCACCGCGTCGCGGAAGGAGAAGCCGACGGAGGAGCAGAAGCAAGCTCGGGCCGCGGCTCGCAGGGCCAAAAAGGCCCGGCAGAAGGCGAACAGGGCGGAGAAGGCTGCGGCGGCGGCTGCGAGCGAGGCCGAGCGTGCGGACTACCCGCACGCGCAGCTACGCGAGAACGTCGAGTTCGTGATGGACGGCCTAGAGGCTGCGGCGCAGGCGGCGCGCAACCCCAGCGGGTCCAATATTCAGGTCGCCTACTCGCTGCCTCCCGAGGGGGGCAGCGGGTTCGGCGACCTGGTGTACGCCACGGTCCCTCTGGGCTCCGTGGCGACGAAGGTCGCCCGGGACTGGCTCGCCAACGAGCTCTACGAGCCGTCCCGGCGCGGCAAAATCGATGCGGCCTGCAGGGACCGAAAGGTCGCCGACCTGATCACGGCTGCCGGCGCCTCGGCGCCGGCCGACGCCGTGTTCGGCGGCAGGTTTGCGACGGGCGAGACGCCCCGCTCGACGACCTCCGCCTCCGAGGCGGACGAGGGCGACGGCGCCGGCGGCGATGGCGGGACCAGCTTCGACCTGTTCGGGCCGGACCCCACCCCCATGGAGGACCTTTGAGGCCCTCCCCAGTCTCACCCCACCTTACCTCTGCCCCCCCCTCCCCCCATCCCTCTGCCTCCCATAGGGCAGGATAGCACTAGCATATGCGCCTAGTGCGCACACTGGGCCCACATAGATGTGACCCGCCCACTCGAGTGCGGCGCCCAGATGCTAGTGCTTGAGAGGACACCACAAACGCGGCACGGCCCGTTTTGGATGTCTGCGGAGATTCTGTCTTAGCACACACAGTGAGTCATTCGGAGTCATTCGATGGCCAGAGTGCGATTGTGTGTGTGCGGGAGTTGGTTTGTCGGGAGGGAGGGGCAGGCTGCTCACCCACGTGCACCGGGCCAGTGCTTGCACTTTGAATGCCGTGGGGCTCCTGCCCGTGTCCGGGTGTGGAGATGCGAGGGTCGCCCCCCCTTGCCCCACCACTTTGTGTGTGTGGAGAAATTTACCTTACCTTACCTTACCTCCTCGCGCACGCTGCTAGCAGGCCGTTGCGGCCCGTGGTGCACCAGAGAGAGAGGTCGACACGTTGCCCCCGCCGGCGAGTCCGCGCGGCTCAGGCCGGCCAGAAGGTGTGTGGTGGCGGCACCGTGGCAGGATTGCGGAGAAGAGCTCGCCGAACGCGAGCAGCAGATGGCCAAAGTGTGCCAGCGCGAGAGCCTCGCGAGCGGGCGCAGAAGGAGCTCGCCGTGACACGATGCCGGGCGGTGGTGGTGCTCTGGCGGCTGTGCACAGTGGGCAAAGTCAGGCTGCAGCAGGGCAGCACGATGGTAGTGCCCTGCTGCAGCCTGGCCTGACATGCACAGGGCGAACAGAGACACTACTATCGTCTGGCGCTCGTCACCGAATCTGGGCCAACTTCGACCGCCGCCACAGCTCGCCACGAGCACGCAGCGACAAAATGTTGACTGTACGGAAGTTGAGGCTGGTCCAGAGGAAGAGGCTGCCGTGCGAGCCGGCAGCAGGCTGGCTCGTCGTGGACTGCAGCAGCGACTTTTATGGGTTTCTCTGTTCATAGTAGCGTGCACGCTACTATGGTTTACCCACACTAAGCGAGTATGCGCCCAGGAGGGGAGGGCGCATGCGTAGCGACGCTGCTAGAGATGCCTTTCGGGGCCCAGAGATAAAACTTCTGATGCCATGCGTGACCTAGTAGTGTCCCCAGCTATGGGCGTGTCCACGTTGGAGCCAGGTGTGGTGTGGACGCGAGAATAGCTCCGCCGTTCATGGAGGCAACCGATGCGAGTCGACTGGTGTGTGTCGTCGTGGTTTCGTATCAAGAATACTCACTCACTGGAGGCGGATTAGCGGGGTCTGTCCGACTCGCTCGCTGCACGGTTGGCTGCGGAGGCACCATCTACGCCCTCGACGAGTGGCGCGCTGAGCGGCGCGAGCGGCCGCCGGCTCAGCCAAGCCGCAACAGCGGGAATGGTGCCAGATTCTGGTATCGGCAGCCTGTCCCGCTGGGACCTCGGCTGTGCGGGACTCCTGGCTGCACTTTGCCGGACCGGCATAGCGGACCGTGTCCGCCCGCCATCTGCCCCGAGGGCTCGCGCACTCGTAAGCCGCCGGAGCGCCTCGAGGCCGGCCCCGCATCCCGAGCTCGGGCCTCAACCCTTGGCATGCAGCAGCCAGCGCGGCAGAGGCGGGAATGCGCGGCAGAGGTGGGAGTGGGGGGCTGAGCACCCTAGCTGGAGTGCGTCGATCTTCACGCGGCTTGCTTCTTCAGTGAGTAGGTCAGGGTGGGCGTAACTGCGCTCGAGGTGGAGGAGATGTGACCCTGGCTGGGATTCGACCGAGGTGTAAGGGAGATTGACGGGAGCGTAGGTGGAGTGCCAGGCGGACTCGAGCGGGGGCGAGATGGAAGTTGAGGCGGAGGTCGAGTCTGTGGCCGCTACTGTCGCAGCCGAGGAGGATGAGGCCCGCGGGCCGGCGAATGGCAAGACGCGCAGCGTCGTTCTCTGAGGCATGTCGCCGCTGCACCGTAGGAGAGCTACGTCAGCGACCCGGAGGGAGGGCGCTGCGAGGTGTGCGGCATGGGCGCGTGGAACGAGCCCGGCCTCAACGCTAAGGGTGAGTGGATCGAGGGTAACTGGATGCTGCTCTGCGACGGCTGCGACACCGCCCGCCACACTCTCTGTTGCTCGCCGCCCCTCCTGGCGGTGCGAGAGGGCAGGACGGAGGGGGGGGGGGGGGGGGATCGCGCGGGACAGCAGGACGTGGCAATAGGTGCCCGAGGGCGAGTGGTACTGCCCGCGGTGCTGTGCGGC
>NW_005199944.1:81382-94986 GCF_000372725.1 Emiliania huxleyi CCMP1516
CGGGCTCTTCTCTGCCCTCTCCAGAATCAACAGTTTTCCCCCTTTCACGCCCTTGTCCACAAGCGCACGCGCTGGCCACGGCACCACCCGGCCCTCTCCCCATGCATGCGACCCTCCCTCCCTCTCTCCCCTCCTCTCAGACAGCGATAGCGGCGTTGGCGGCTCTGATGGCGGCGGCCTCGGCAGTGACGACGGCGGCGACGGAGGCAGACGAGGCAGGCGAGGCAGACGAGGCAGAGGAGTTGGCGGCGGTAGACGTGGTGGCGGCAAGACGGGTCAGCGGGGAGGCAGTAGCAGCGACGGCGATGGCAGTGGCGGCGGCGGCGGCAGCAGCCGCGGCGGCGGCGGCGGCGGCGGCGGCGGCGGCAGCGGGAGCGGGAGTGGCGGTGGCGGCGGCGGTCGCAGTGGCGGCGGTAGCAGCAGTGGAGGGGGGGCGGGAGGCACCCAACCACCCGCCCGCGACCAAAGGCAAGCGGCAGAGGGTATGCGTTTGCACCTCTCGAGCAGCAGCAGCACCGGCTACAAGGGAGTGCGCGAGCCGCGTACTGGCCGCTTCGAGGCGCAGCACAAGGTGGACGGAAGGAATATCTACATCGGCTACTTCGACACAGCAGTGGAGGCTGCGGTGGCGTATGCGCGGGCGGTCGGCGAGTACCAGCCCCCCCCTCCTCCGACGGAGCCGCCGCCGCAGCCGCCACGGCCGCTGCCACCCCAGCCGCCGCCGACGCCGCCGACGCAGCTTGGTGTCGGCGCTCGAGTACACGTCAAGGGCAAGGGCTATGTGCTTTTGGACAGTACCGGCGAGCCACACGAGGCGGAATCAACTGCAAGCGGCGGTGGCAGCGTCGCGGAGCAACTCGCGCTCGCGCTGGCGGAGTCGCAGCGGGCGCAGTACCAGCACCAGCACCAGCACCACCAACATTACCAGCACCACCAGCACTCAATGCTCCCGATTGATCGATGGGTGTTGCAGCAGCAGCAGCAGCAGCAGCAACAACAGCAGCAGCAGCCGCCGCCGCCGCCGCAGCAGCAGCAGCACGCGCAGCAGCAGGCGCAGCAGCAAGCACTGCCACCGCCGCCGGCATCCCTGGCGGCTGCGCCACCCGCGGCGCCACCCGCGGCGCTACCGGCCGCCGGGTGCTCCGCTGGTGCGGTGGCCGCCACCTCGGCCGCCTCGGTCGCCTCGGCCGCTTCCGCCACCGCTAGCAACATCGAGGTGGCGCCAGCGCGAGCGGCTGCTGTGGACATCATGGGCTTCATCGAGGACCTCGATTGAGTCAAACTTCTCGCGATGCAAGGTTGTGCGAGAGCGAGAGAGAGAGACCGTGAAACTCTCTCGGCAGCGCACAGACTTCAGTAGTGCCAGGTAGCGACGTGAGAGGCTTGCCCCCGCCCCCTTGCCCTCCACCTTGAGGTGGAGAAGTTTACCTTATAGGGTTATACTCTACCTCAGGCCTGCGGGATCGCGTTTAGGGTGGCAACGGTGACCAAGGGCTGGTGACCCATCGTTTAGAGCCGTAGGTTTGCACATTTGCTTCGACCGTCGTGTGATATGTAAAAGGTAACTATTTCCGGAAGTTGTTCACAAATGTTACGCTTACGGTACACGGATCTTTATTTTTGAGATTTTACTGATCGACCCGCCTCAGCTCGTCCCGCGCTCAATCCCCGTCTGCGCGGCCCGTGGTTCGGTAGACGCGCATCGTAACCGACGCCAGCTCTACGAAACGGCAGACTCGATCAGGCGCCACAGCAGAGGGCGACGCACTCCGCCGCGCCCATCTCCTCGGTGAGGTCGAAGACCTTGTCCGCCTTGGCGTCGCCGAGCGAGACGACGCTGTTCTCCTGCGGCCCGCGGTGCCGCACGCTCACTCAGATAAGTGGGCAGCCGAGCCGAGGGCCTTGTCAATGTGGTGTGCCGTCTGGTCCCCCCTCGCTTGCGCCCACCCACACACCTCGCCGGGTGCCCACTCGCTGGCCGGGCTGGTCTCTCAACTCTCCCCTAGCCATCTATCCGCTCGCCTTGAGCCACGTCTCGAGCGTCGCCCTGCCCACGCCGCCCGCCAGCAGCGCCTCCGCCAGCGGGTCCGACGCGAGCGACGCGCCTACGAAGGTTCCGAGACGGTTCCGAGACGGTTCCGAGAAGGGGAGGGGGTCCGACGCGGCCGACGCGCCGCTCCACACACAGCGCTCCTTGAGGCCCTCGAGCGGCCCCGCCTGTTCACAGAGCGTGTCACTGAGAAGAAGAGACCGCCGTACAGCGCTGCGCGCTGGCCTGTGAGAGGTTGAGGTGCTAGCCCTGGAGGCCCTGGGGGTGGGCGGAGGCAGACTAGCCGCGGGCCTAGAAGGCCCGCATTCACAGCGGCGCAGCTGTGAACGACGCGCGGCGGTTGGCTGCTGCCAGGCGACTAAGGCGATCGCCCGCAAGCTCCTCGGCTAGATCTCGGCTGGATCTCGGCTAGATCTCGGCTGGATCTCGGCTAGATCTCGGCTGGATCTCGGCTAGATCCCGCCGACGCGTGGACGCAATTTAGGCTCATGCTCGGCTTCGCCTCCAGGGTTAGGGTTAGGGTTAGGGTCAGGGTTAGGGTTAGGGTTAGGGTTAGGGTTAGGGTTAGGGTTCGGGTTAGGGTTAGGGTTAGGGTTCGGGTTACGGTTAGGGTTCGGGTTCGGGTTCGGGTTAGGCAATGTAGGCTCATGCTCGGCTTCGCCTCGAGGCCCAGCTCGCGCCACTGGCCTACCGTCGGGTGCGAACAGCGTCTGCTTCACGGCTCCTAGCTGTGAGCAGGCCCAGCTCGCGCGACTGGCCTAGCATCGCTGCGCGCGCGCTGCCCGCCGCGGCCATCGCCGGATCGGTCGCCCCAATCACCGACTGACGAAACGCGGCCCAAGAGAGGAGCGCCTGGTCCCACTCGCAGACAAGGTACCGCACCTCCGCGCCCGGCGCCACGAACGCCTGCCGCATCGCCGGGTAGAAGCCGTTCACCGTGTAGACGGGCGGCGACGGCCCCTCGAGACGCGAGACGTACGTTCCTGTCCGCACAGCTCTCGAAGTCATGAAAATCGGTCTGTGTCACGCCGTCGATCCGCGAGTCGCGAGTGCCCGGCGCCAGCTTCAGCTGCTTCCCGGCCCGCCACATCGCCTCGAGGCCGAGGCCGTCGACGCCGAGCTGCGCCAGCGCGTCGTCATTCCGCAGCATGCTCGGCAGCGCCTGCGCCCACTTCAGGCCGTACGCGTCTTCAAAGGCCTGCAGCGCCGCGGGAGAGACTGCCATGTCGCCGGGCTGTACGCCCATCGCGAGGTCGGCGAGCGAACCGTAGTGCTGGTCGATGAGCTTCTGCTCGTCGATCTCGGCCGCCCGTTTGATGCCGGACGAAGTGACGGTGATGCCGGCCTGCTCGAGGTGCTGCTTGAGGAAGGCGTCGCACGCGTCGTTGGCCGCGTGCGGCTTGAGGAATACGAGTGCCTGGTTCTTCATCGTGACGGAGAGGGTGAGCGTCGTTGCCAGCGCTGCGAGCATGAACGCGGCCGGAAAGAGAAAAAAGAAGTACCCAGTTGGTTGATTGCGCAATCGACTGCCATGGCCTCCGTGCCCACGCCTGCGCCGGTGAACGAGGTCATCAACGCCTACGGCGCGAACGGCGTCTTGACGGCGCCTCCAGGCGCCGCGCCTCCGGTTGGCGGCGCGCTCGGCTCTGGCGCGCTCGGCTCTGGCGGCGGCGCGCTCGGCTCTGGCGGCGGCGCGCTCGGCTCTGGCGGCGGCGCGCTCGGCTCTGGCGGCGGCGCGCTCGGCTCTGGCGGCGGCGCGCTCGGCTCTGGCGGCGGCGCGCTCGGCTCTGGCGGCGGCGCGCTCGGCTCTGGCGGCGGCGCGCTCGGCTCTGGCGGCGGCGCGCTCGGCTCTGGCGGCGGCACGCTCTCCTCTGGCGGCGGCACGCTCTCCTCTGGCGGCGGTACGCCTGGCGCCTCTCCTCTGTCGCCGGCCAACCTGGCTCGCGCCGCGGCCAAGCGTGAAGAGGCGCTGAGGAGGCGCGAGTTCGGGTCGGGGGTGGGCGATCTCGAGCGCGGCCTCCCCTGCGATCTCTCGAACTACGCGCACCTGGCAGCAGCGGTGGCGGCGGCTGAGGCGGACTACGAGGAGGAGCAGAAGCCGCCCCTCCCTCGCAAGAAGCCTACACGCTCGGCGGCCGCCATTCTCCGACGCCGACAGAAGTCAGCAGCGAACCGGCGGCAGCGTGTGGGAGAGTTGGCCGCCGCCGCTGGCGGCACCAGCACCGGCGGCGGAGAGGCGAGCAGCGGCGGCGGAGGCGGCGGCGGCGGCGGCGGCGGCGGCGGAGCCGCTGACGACGTGCATGCCGAAGTGCTCGCCCTCCGGGCCGCGCTCAAGGACCGCACTGCGGTGCTGCGGCTGGCGCGGAAGCAGCTAAAGCGTCAGACAAAGACGTCGCAGTCGCGGTGGGCGCAGCTGGCGCGCAAAGACTCGAAGCGCTGCCGCGCTTGTATCCGGGAGAGAGCTGTGAAGGGTGGCACTGTGTGCACGTGCGAGCAAACGTAGCAAGATGCCGGGCTGAGGAAGGGGACGATGCGGTAGTGACAGTGAGAAAAAATGTAATGTCAGTGTGTGCGACTGCGTTGTCTGTATGTGTGCAACTGCGTTGTCTGTGTGTGCTAGATCATATGAGCCTGCAGGCGTCATGCGTTGTCGCTCCGGTATGCCACAATTCCTTTGTTCTTTGAGTCTTCTTCTTACATCTTTTGCAAGCTGCTCCTTTTGCGGGGTCGGGTGCCCCCCCCCCCCCCCCAAGGGAGAGAGCCCCCTTAAACAAAGAACTCCCCCCCCCCCCCCCACTCACGCACCCAGGCCACCTTTTTGCGACGAAAGCCGGTCGATATCAATCAATCAACGCTGCGCTGGCCCCCTCCCACCACCTTCCCCGATGGGCCCACGGAGAATCCCTCATCTTCTAACCCTCACTCATTCAATCTCCGTGGGTCTCGATATGAGTTTGCGACAGGGAGGTCAACTCCGGGGGGGAGCACAAACAGATATCCGTGCACGAAGTGTGCAAAATCGGTGTTGGATACCCCTCATTTGTTGGGCGTGTAACAGACGTACTGGGCACCTGGGGCAAACGTGCCGCATAATGGAGCAGAGAGTTCGCCGCCGTTCGCGAACGGTCTACTCGGCGCGCTACAAGCTGCGCGTCGTCAGCGAAGCCCTCGCCCGCCCCCCGTCGTGCCGGATCAAGCCAACCTGTCGCAACCACCCCGGCATCGAGCCGGTAATGCGGCGCCGCCCCCGCCACTGCCGCCACGCGCAGGGGTGGCAACTGGGGCTGTGTCGCGCGGGCTCAACCCGCGCCATCCCTCGGCCGACGGCAGACCCAGCTGCGCAAGTGGATCAAGAAGCACAAGAGCATCGCAACGTTCGCGGGCATGGAGGAACGGCAAGTGTGGCTCAACCGCAGGCGAGAGAGGACAGCAGCAGCCCCTGCACTCCTGCCACGCCTCACCCCCCCCCCCCCCCCTCCTGCCGGGCAGCTACGAGGAGTGCGAGCTCGAAGCCTTCCGGTCCGACCCGCTGGGCACGGCCCCGCTCTTTGCCCTGCAAGCCGGCAGTGAGGCGTGCCGCCGAACGCTGCGGCCCAGTGGGGAGGGCTGGGGGAGCTGTATCTCAATCGTGCGGGTGCGACGCAGGCGCAGCAGTTGCAGCGAGCGTGTGCACCGCAGCCGGCGGCGCCGTTCGGCAACATCTCCTCCTCCCACCCACGGCGAGCGCCCCACTCCTTGCCTTTGGGCGATGGGGACGCAACGCTCACAGCTCGCGGCGGTTGGGCGGTAGGTGTCCGACGCCCTCCTCCCTGCTGCCGATGGACGCCGTCGTGCAGGCGGCGGCGATGGAGGATGTTCTTCCATCCTTCACGCCGGCCCTCATCTCGGAGTACATCCGCGTCCTCGACTTGGTGGGCGATATGCTTCACCCCGCGCCGGTGCCGGCGGCCGCCTTCTCGCCTAGCTTCTCGCGTGTTGCGAGCGAGGAGTTCATCTAGAGGGCTCGCTGCCTCCGCGCGGCCCTGAGCTGCATCCATCCATCCATCCATCCACCATGCCAATTTTCCTGCCACGCCGACGCTCCGAGACGCTCCGAGAGAAGCGGCCTATGTGCGCTCTACCTAGATGCCCCTGCGGCGCAGCGAATGCTACCTAGCGCTCGAGTTGGTTGTGTCCATGGATGACCCTCGCGCAACTATGTCGATGACGACGATCGGTGTATGCTCGTCACGAACGGTAGAGAGCGAGAGCGAGAGCGAGAGAGCGAGAGCGAGCGAGAGAGCGAGTGAGCGAGAGAGCAAGAGAGCGAGAGAGCGAGAGAGCTGCGAGGTAACCTGTCCTCGCACCCCGCTGCCTGCTCCCGCTTCCGTTGAGAGAGAGAGAGAGAGAGAGAGAGAGAGAGAGAGAGAGAGAGAGAGAGCTTAGAGTGGGTGTGAGAGTGATAGAGAGAGAGAGCAGAGGGGATCTAGATGCCACGTCCCACGCGTTGCGTGTTTAGGTGTTTACACGCGCACATTCCTCGGTAAGACTTTGTTGTAAAATTCTAAGACCCAGTCCCGTACCCGGTGTCGTGTGAGAGAGTTTTGTTGTAAAATTCTAAGACCCTCTCCGTTTGACTTTTTGTGACTTTGCTCTTTGGTAGACCGCCGCGAGTACATTAATCATTATCAGATGTGACAGTCCCCTCGCGCTCGCCCTGGCCCCTGCCCTGTTGAATAACTTAGATCTTAGTTGTGCGATGGAGCCTTTTGTGCGGCTCGAAAGTGCGCGTGTTTTATCTGATTTCTCGAGAAGCGCCTGATTGGTGCTGATTTCTCGCTGTGTAGCAGACCCATCTGTTCACATGAGGGCGAGATGTCCGGTGGCGGTGCGCAACTGCACGCGAGAGATGCCAACTTTCCGGACAACTCCGCAACAACCAACATGCGAGATGCGTGCGGCTAGAGCCGTAGGCGTGCGGGCAGTGGGACAGAGAGGCTGGTGCGGAGAACCTTTTGTGGCCGCCGCGGCGACCTCCAAACAAGGTGGCACCCCTCCCCCCCACCCTCCCCCTCACACCCCCGCCCGCCCGCGGAAGCGTCGCCGGCCCGAGGCCGGCAGGCGGAGGAGACAGAGATGGCGCCAGCCGCCGCGCCGCCGTGTCGTCGAACCGGCGGCGGCAGCAGCAACCGGCGGCGGCAGCAGCAGCAGCAGCAGCGGAGGTGGCGGCGGCGGGCGGCGCTCACATCTCGTCCTTCGGGCTGCCCTTCTTGGCCTTCTTCTTCCCCTTGGCGACCACCTCGTAGATGGCCCACCGGCGGACGTGCTCCTCGCCGCGCACCTGGCGTGAGATTGCCCGAGATTACCCGAGGTTAGCCGAGATTGCTCCTCGCCGCGCAACTGGAGCCTATGCACTCACTCACACGGACTCACACGGACTCACGGACTCACGGACTCACACGGACTCACTGACTCACTGACTCACTGACTCACTGACTCACTGACTCACTGACTCGCTCACTCTGACTCACTGAGTCTATCACTCACCCACTCACGAGCGGCAATCTCGGGAGCAATCTCGGGAGCAATCTCGGGAGCAATCTCGGGAGCAATCTCGGGAGCAATCTCGGGAGCAATCTCGGGAGCAATCTCGGGAGCAATCTCGGGAGCAATCTCGGGAGCAATCTCGGGCAATCTCGGGCAATCTCGGCGAGTCGCGCGCCGCCGATACTCCCGCCTCTGCGCACAGCTCGTCGGCGCAGCCGCACCCGTACGCTTGGAAGTCGAGGCAGGGCATGCTGCAGCCGGCGTCGTCGAGGCTGCCCGCCTTCCAGCCCTGGGGCAGCGCCGGGATGGCAAACGCGTGCCCGTCCATGCCCGAGCGAGCCAGCGCGACGTACCGGCTGCCCGCCTCCTTGGCAAAGGCGCGCGCCTCGGCGAGCGTCGACCCGTCCGCTCCGCCAGAGTAGGTCCGCTCCTCCCCGAGCAGAGCCTCCGCGCCGACGCACCCGAGGTACCAGAGGCCGGGGCGTCCCTTGGAGCCGCCGCCTCCGCCGGGGCCATCGGAGGGCCCCTTGCGGCCCGACATGCGCTCGTGGTACTCCTTGTCGTACGCCTCGTCCTCGCTGCTGCGCTTGGTGTTGAAGTCCTCCAGCTGCGCGAAGTTCTTCCGGCGCGCGATGAGCGGCGCCAGCGCGGGCGGGTACTGGCCAACGCAGTACCACGACCCGGGCGCGTCGCACCTCCGGTTGGCGGGGTCCGCCACCCACTTCTTCGACTTGAGCGAGACGCGCCGCACCTTGAAGATGCGAACCTTCCCGTACCGCGAGGTGAAGACGTGCTGGAAGAGGGACTCGTTGGCGGCGATCCCGCGCTGGCCGTGCATCGTGAGCTTGTAGAGCAGGCACTCCTCCATCATCGGCGTGGGCTGCCCGCCCTGGTAGAAGCCAAACTTGGAGCACGTCGGGTCGCCCGGGCAGATGTCGCGGAAGACCGAGTTGCCGATGCGGGCCATGTGCGGCGACTTTGCAAGGTCGTCGCCTCCGCCGCCCGCCCAGACGAGCACGTAGTCGGCGAGGTGGCGCGCGATCGAGTGCGCCTTCTGCTCGTTGCCGGAGAGGATGAGGCCGAGGGTGGCGATGTGCTCGTGGTTCCAGGTGTTGCCGTCGGCGATGGTGGTCCGCTCGCCGATGCCGGTGATCTGGTAGCCGTAGTCCCACCAGGCCATCACGCGCGCATCCTCGGGCGTCTTGTCGCGCAGCCACCAGTATGCCTCGCGGTAGTCGTCCACCATCACCTCCTGCCCATTGTATGTCTTGGCTTTGAACATGATTTGCGGCTGCGAGAGCCCCTCGGCCAGCTGGTGCGAGTAGTCGTAAAACTCGCGCCCCCTCGGCACGCACCAGTACACAGCGTACGCGCCGAGCGCGATCCGCAGCAAGCACGAGACCGGGTTGGCGTAGACCAACTCCACGCCCTCCATTGCCAGCGCGCCGAGCGCGCGCGCGTGCGACCACGCCTCGCCCAGCGCCGCCTCGGCCTTGGCGCCGCCCTTGCCGCCCTTCTTCCGCCGCTCCTTGGCCGACGCCGACGCGTCCTTGCCGCTCCGATCCTCCTCCTCCTCCTCCTCTTCCGCGCCCTCCGCCGCGGTGGCCTCGGCGGCGCCGGTGGCGGGCGGCGACGGCAGCCTCAGGATCCTCGAGCCGAGTCGCGCGACGGGGCGGACGAGCAGCTGGTCGGCGGCGACACCTGCTCGTGTACAGCACATCATCAGCTCAACGTTTGAGAGGAAGACGCGGACCTGTCGGCGAGGACGCCTGTTCGTAACGAGCTCCTCATTCATTCTTAGTCATCAACGAGCGGCCGAGGGTAGCCGGTCGGCGACGGCGCCGAGGAGCACGCCGCCGAGGGCCGAGGCGACCGGGCCGAGCAGGATGACGAGCCGCGCCTGTCAATGCTTAATCAGCGAGTCATGGATGGTCGAGAGGCGACCGAGCAGGGGGGGCAGTGCGGTGCCATCTTGTTTGAGAAGAAGTAGGCGGTGCCGGCGTAGAGGACGATGAAGAGGTTGGCGTCGGTGAAGCGGACGAGCGAGAGGAGGAAGCCGTACGGCGCGATGTGGTAGATGTGGTGGAGGTAGTGGGAGTACGCCTGAGGACCACACGCATGGGGATTGGTAGTGACACTGCCAGCACTGATACACTGTGGTGGAGGCAGTGGAGTCGGCCTGCTCGTTTGCCGGCTGGTGCTCCGCCACCGAATCCACCAGCGGGTTGCCGGTGCGGGTGTGCTTGACGAAGAGCCCGCGCACGCGAGCGGAGAGGGGGCCGAAGTAGCCGAACTGCATCAGCAGCGCCGCCGCGCCCACGAGCGCGAGCGCGATGGGCAGCGCGAGCTTGGCACGCAACAGCTGGACCTGGAACCCCGTGATCCGCTCATTCAGTCCTCATGGTTGCTAGTTTCTAGCGTGGCGCGCAATGGCACGAGAGAAAGAGAGCTTGCACATCCGCACTACACACTAACAATGATAGAGTGACAACGGCGGGCCTGCAAAACGGAGAGCTTGCGTGCGCGCCGCTGCACCTCCACGTACTCGAGCAGCTGCATGCCAACAAAAGCGAGGAGCGGGCCTAATCAGAGACCCAGCCAATCAGTCGGTGTTACACGCGCCATAGCACGGACGGCGGGGCACACGCGCACTCGCGGAACACGCCGGGCATTGCACACGAGGCGTTGTGTGCGATCTCAGGGAAAAGCATCACAACGCACAGAAGTGCAATAGTGAGAACAGAGCCAGCGGTATAGAAGACATCGCGGCTTCATGGCTCTCTCTCGGCTACATCTCGGCTTCAAAGCTCTATCTCGGCTACATCTCGACTACAGCGGGCCCATCTGCTCGAGGTTGCGCACGGGCGCCCAGTTGACGGGCGGCACTCGCGTAGCGCCGAGGGTGCCTAGAAAAAGAAATCGCGGGTGGCGAAAAGAAAGTCGGGCGCGCGCCGCGCGCGGGTGGCGACGAGAGTGCCGATGACGTAGAAGAGCGAGTAGGCGCGGTGCAGCTTGGAGGTGTACCTGCCGCGAACAGGAAAACACCCTCGGCGACGGACCAAACGCAGCGACCCGGCGCGGCGCAGCGGTGAGGTGGCGCCTGCCGCAAGCGCACAGGGCCGCCGCGTGCACGCCAATCATGTTGACCACGAAGACGTACCCTCCCCATGCCGCCACCATGTAGACGTATGCGAGACCGCACAGCACGCCGAACACGACCGACGCCTATGCGATGAGAACGAGAATACACTATTGTTGCTGCTGCTGCTACTACTACTACCACTGCTGCTGCCTGCTGCTGCTGCTGCTACTACTGCTACTACTGCTACTGCTACTCATAATAATAATAATAACAGTGACATCAGCGGCGGCGCCTTGGTCGCGCGCCCGTCAGCGACCGCGGGGTCTGGCCGCAGCGCGCGCGTCCAAAAGTAGAATGTGGTGCACCTGCGCAGCGGCAATGCCATGTCATGGGAGCAGTGAGAGGGAGACGTCGGCCCGAGAGTAGAACGGTGCGCACCCTCTAGGAAGCGTCCAGGAAGCGTCCAGGAAGTGTCTAGGAAGTGTCTAGGCGGTGTCTAGGAAGTGTCTAGGAAGCGTCCCGGAAGCGTCCCGGAAGCGTCCCGGAAGCGTCCCGGATGCGTCCCGGATGCGTCCCGGAGGTGTCTAGGAAGTGTCCCGGAGGTGTCTAGGAGGTGGCTAGAAAGTGATCATGCTGAAGAAGACAGTCGCAATGGCATGTAGGTCCGAGAGTAGAAGGTGGTGCGCACGGCGTATCTCGACTGCATCTCGGCTGCACCTCGGCTGCATCTCGGCTGCATCTCGGCGGCATCTCGGCTGCATCTCGGCTGCATCTCGGCACATGGCGGTCAGCGCGATCGACTCGTTGTCGTATCCGCCCGCCACCGACCTCATGGTGTGGGCGGGGATCACCGCCTACGCGCTGAGTACGCCAGCCTCAGGGCGGGAGATGTGGGGAGATATGGGGAGATATGGGCAGCCTACGCGCTGAGTACGCCAGCCTCAGGGCGGGAGATATGGGGAGATATGGGGAGATATGGGGAGATATGGGGAGATATGGGCAGCCTACGCGCTGAGTACGCCAGCCTCAGGGCGGGAGGACGGGTCTTGTGCGTCGTCTTCCGAGCACCGCGTGAGGACAACGGAGAGGAGTACAGTGAATACAGCGGAGTCCGTGGCCCTCTCGGGGGAAGGCGGTAGTGAGCAGCGTCTTCAGAGCACCGCGTGAGTACAACGGAGAGGAGTACAGTGAGTACAGCGGAACGCGGGTGAGTACAGCGGAGCACGTGGCCCTCTCGGGCGCTGGTTGGAATGTGCATTAACACGTATTCCGCTTCTAGGGGCACCGCGCCATGATTGCGGCCGCAGCGACGCCCGCGGACCAAGTGCCGGAGCACTCTGCGGTGAGCGCGCCTGCGCACATGGTTGAGCGGGGAGGGCATGAATGAGGAGCTGATGGGCCAGGTGTGCCGGAGCAGTCTGCGGTGAGGGCGCCTGCGCAATAGGTAGGCAGCGAACGAGCTCACATCACACCGAGAGGGAGGGGGGGGGGGAGAGAGAGAGAGAGAGAGAGAGAGAGAGAGAGAGAGAGAGAGAGAGAGGGAGAGGGAGAGCGAGAGGGACAGAGAGAGAGAGAGAGAGAGAGAGAGAGAGAGAGAGAGAGAGAGAGAGAGAGAGAGAGAGAGAGAGAGAGAGAGAGAGAGAGAGAGAGATGCGAGAGAGAGAGAGAGATGCGAGAGAGCGCTGAGGCTAGACGCGGTGTCCGCTGCACGCTGCGGCGCGATGGACAGAGATATGGACCACTGGCTGGCTGACTGATCTCCAACTGATCTCCCCATATCTCCCCCTATCTCGCAGCACGCTGCGGCGCGCCCAGCGAGACGGAGGCGGTGATGCCGAACCAGGCGGGCACCATGCAGCAGACCTAGAGGAAGAACTCGCCGCGTGGTGGCCGACGTGTTTCTTTTTTTAGGGGAGGGGGGCGAGCCAGGGCCGGTGCTTTGACGCAGTCAGTGTGCTTCGAGGTAGTATGAACTCAGAACGGCCCCCCGAGAGCGCCTCTTCGACGCCCACGGGTCCCCCCGGTGAAAGAGTCGTGTGAAAAAGAAAACAAGTTAAAAACCTAGGCAACAAAGTTTTCGTGCACACAAACAACTCAACTAATTTTTAACCAACCCCCTTCTCTTTCTCCATGATCCGAGCGCGTGCTTTTGTCTGACTCGACTACGCAGGGGCCAGGGCGAAACGCGAGATCTACAGGCGCTCAGCGGCCCATGATTGACGCGCCCCAGGCGACGCGCCCGAGCAGGTTGCTTGATGTCGCACGCCCCTTCCTCTCCCCGCCCACGCATTCGAAGATGCTCGCTCGAGAGGTCCTCACCGACGAGAGGTCCTCACATTTAACAGGTCCTAATAAGGAAAAAGAAAACTCCGTTCGTCCGGGGATGTGTCCAACCCCCCCCGAGCACGCTGCCGAGCTAGAGCCGGAGACCGAGTTCGATGCAGGTCGACGTCCCCGGCGACGTGGCGGGAGAGCCGGCGGCGGAGGAGGAGTCGACGTCGGGCGCGTCGGGCGAGGCTGCCGGCCTCTCCACCTCGAGACGCCCCGGGGCAGTGCCTAGGAGGCAAGGCGGGGCGAGGGGGCGCGCGGGCGCGGGGTGCGGTGCGGTGTGGGTGTGTACGTGTGATGTGACTGCAGCAAGAGACCATCCGTTTGTATTAAAGGCCTATTTCCAGCTTGGGGAAGTGCGCCGCCCGTGCGTCGTTGGGACTCGTGGCGCCTCCCAGGCCCGCCGCAGCGGTCCCATGGGTACTGAAGTCTCAAAAAAAGAATTTTTCGAGCCAGTCACGATGTCAACCCTCCCATACCTGATGCTCGTAGGGCTTGAGAGTGCCCCGCGGGCCGCCGTGTTGCCACTTCTGCCAGCGCTCCTCGGCGTCGCCGCATCTCCCTTGAACTCGTCGGCCGAGCCCACCTTTGGCGCAGATCGTGCTGCCTTCCAACGCA
>NW_005199944.1:95086-96756 GCF_000372725.1 Emiliania huxleyi CCMP1516
AGAGAGGAGGGGAGAGGAGGGCAAGAGAGGAGGGGAGAGGAGGGCAGGAGAGGAGGCGGCGGCAGGGAAGGGGAGAGGGGAGGGGAGAGGGGAGGGGGGGGGGGGGGTAGAGGGGCGGGTCGCGCGCCTTGTAGTCGAACCAGTGGAAGAAGGCGTGCCACCCATGCTCGGCGAGGTACCTGCGAGGATACGGCAGAGGCGACTCCTCGCTAGTGCACCGTGCGCGAGGCTCCGTTTGCCGTTGCGCCGTGCGTCGGCGCACTTTGTGGCGCGAAAGTTGAACCACGGGTCAAACTCGTGAATCACGTACCTGTTGCGTGCGGGAGGGGCGGAGGTCGCCGCCGCCGCCGGACTAACGGTTGCGGGCGCGGGCCTGCGGCGGCGCAGGCTTGCGGCGACGGAGGTGGCAGCGGCGGCGGCGGCAGCGGCGGCGGCGGCCGCGGCGGTGGCAGAGGCGGCGGCGGCGGTGCTGGGTGGGTAGTGGAGGGTGAGGCGGGAGGACGGTGGCTGCGAGAGCCACGGGGTCTGACGGCCGCATCCCCACGGGACGCTCAAGCGAGGCTCTGCTGTGGCGGTGGCGGAGGCGGCACACACCCATAGTTGACAATCGCGTAGATACGGATCTCGTAGGCAAACTTGCAGGCGAAGTAGATGCCGACGGCGTAGACGCTCCACAGCACCAGCTTGCTCCCCAGCACCAGCGCGGCGGCGGCACCACCCATCGCCAGAGGTGTGACGTGTGTTTGGAGGAGTTTTTCTTCTGGCTTGCCACCGAGGCGGATACCTTCCTACATACATACATAGGCGGATATAACGGCGGAGCTATATCTCGCGCGGGCTCAGGGCCGGTGCTTTGACGCAGTCAGTGTGCTTCGAGGTAGTATGAACTCAGAACGGCCCCCCGAGAGCGCCTCTTCGACGCCCACGGGTCCCCCCGGTGAAAGAGTCGTGTGAAAAAGAAAACAAGTTAAAAACCTAGGCAACAAAGTTTTCGTGCACACAAACAACTCAACTAATTTTTAACCAACCCCCTTCTCTTTCTCCATGATCCGAGCGCGTGCTTTTGTCTGACTCGACTACGCAGGGGCCAGGGCGAAACGCGAGATCTACAGGCGCTCAGCGGCCCATGATTGACGCGCCCCAGGCGACGCGCCCGAGCAGGTTGCTTGATGTCGCACGCCCCTTCCTCTCCCCGCCCACGCATTCGAAGATGCTCGCTCGAGAGGTCCTCACCGACGAGAGGTCCTCACATTTAACAGGTCCTAATAAGGAAAAAGAAAACTCCGTTCGTCCGGGGATGTGTCCAACCCCCCCCGAGCACGCTGCCGAGCTAGAGCCGGAGACCGAGTTCGATGCAGGTCGACGTCCCCGGCGACGTGGCGGGAGAGCCGGCGGCGGAGGAGGAGTCGACGTCGGGCGCGTCGGGCGAGGCTGCCGGCCTCTCCACCTCGAGACGCCCCGGGGCAGTGCCTAGGAGGCAAGGCGGGGCGAGGGGGCGCGCGGGCGCGGGGTGCGGTGCGGTGTGGGTGTGTACGTGTGATGTGACTGCAGCAAGAGACCATCCGTTTGTATTAAAGGCCTATTTCCAGCTTGGGGAAGTGCGCCGCCCGTGCGTCGTTGGGACTCGTGGCGCCTCCCAGGCCCGCCGCAGCGGTCCCATGGGTACTGAA
>NW_005199944.1:96883-99571 GCF_000372725.1 Emiliania huxleyi CCMP1516
CAGGGGGGGCACCCAATTAAAAGGGGGGGTGCGGAAGGGGTGACGTCCTTGGATCCTCCCCCCCAACTACCTTCGCTTGGGACTCCTAGCCCACCGGAGACGTTCGGGCGCGCGCGGACTTGTCATTTTGGAAAGAACGAACTGCAAGCTGCCAGGCCAGACTTGAAGCCCTTTCCTGGCCGGGGCGCTGCGAGAAAATCCCTTCGGATTGGGACGTGGTCAACTTTGGGTGCGACCAGTGTGGACGTGGGTCCGGGCCGCGCGCCGTTCAACCACGCATTCTGCTTGTTTCTGCTCGCGAGGCCAGCTGGTGAGCAAGGTCGGGCGCCGCGAAAGCTATGGCGGCACATCCCGTTTATCAACGGCGCGATCGACAGCATGGTCCTGTACGCCACGGACCGCCCGATCGACACGGTGTCGCTCGCAAGGAGCATTGGCGTTGTCGAGCTCTCTGGCACCCGTAAGGGGCACGGCCGGCTAGCAAAGGGCGCGACCAGCTTCTGTCCGTCGGCGGCGCTCGCGGCCAACGGCACCACTGCTCCGTCTATCCGCCACCGCCATCTCTCCCCCCATCTCGGCCCCCGCCCTCGCCGCCTAGGGCGTGGCAGACGGTGAACGAACGAGCTAGCATGGTGCATGCAGGGAGAGAGACGACTCTTTGTGAGGACCTCCGCCCCCTGATCCCTGTGAGGACCTCGTGCCACTAGTGACGCTTGTATGGTAGTCTCCCGTCGCCACGCAGCCAGCCGCCACAGTCAACCCCGCGCCAAGCGGCCAGCAGTGCATGCGCTGAAGACGTGGGCACCTCGCTTGAAGGAGAGGAGGGCAGCCGTGTGAGTGGTGTGCGGTTTGTATTGTCTATTGTGAGATAACCAGGAGAGTGGAGAGATAATTAAAGCCGTACAGTATCCGGACGCGAACATATTTGTTTCATAAATAATTTGCCAGTTTGTTTCCAAGTTTCCCGTCCTCAATTCTCTTTCGCTCACACTGGGCACGGGAATCTGGTGCACATGCCCCACATCTTGAAATGCGAAAAGTCAACTCGGCGTTCTGAGTTGAAAAACGTGCAATCTGAGTGATTTTTTACAACTCAAGATGCCCTCAGCATCTCAAATTGCGTGTCGTCAAGAGACACAATCGCCGCACTTGCAGTATAGTACACACCGGCGCCACGTCGGTGAAGACGAGAGCCGCCCCGGGGGCCGCAACCTCCGTCGCCGCCGCGAGGCCCCCGACGTGCGACGAAACTCGACACGGCCTCCCGTCCGAGCTCCGCTCCGACGAGCCCCGCCGAGATCCTCCGCTCCCGCCACGCGCCGCGGAGCCCGAGCCGTGACGCGTCACGAGGCACGATCCGTGGCAGTACAGCTGCAGAATGCGCACTACACAGGTCGCTCGGCTGGGATAAGCACTACGCTCGTCCACCCGGTGCTATCCGCGCCGCGCCCGCAGAGTCAGGGCCGGGGGAAGAACGGATACCCCATCCCCCACAGGAACCTCGCCCGGTGTCCAATCTTGAGGTGCAGCGGCCGCAGCAGCTCCTCCACCTCCTCCTGAGGCATTGCGAGCAGCGAGAATGCGTCGACCACGCCAGCCGCCTCAAGGCCGGCAGCGAATGCCTGCCGCACCGCCGCATTGCCGTGCAACGACAGCGGCAGCAGCGCCAGGCTGAGCTCGGAGAGAGAGCAGGAGCTAACAGCCCCCGGGACGGGCGCGAGGACCGTCCCGGTGACTGCATGGGTCCGTCGAGCGGTCCGGAGCCACTCCGCCCGCGCCTTGCCCTGCTGCAGCCGTGTCAGCCTACGTGAGGGAGGGTGAGCTGAGTGCCACCCGCATGGGCCGAGGACGGACGATCTACGTGAGGGAGGGTGAGCTGAGTCCCACCCGCATGGGCCGAGGACGGACGATCCCGCTGCCGCCCCTGGCGCGCTGTGCATACATTGCCTTCCAGCTCAGCGCGCAGTCGCAGACGCAGCCGTGCGCTCCACAACCCGGCTGGTCGCGCATTTGGGACACGCCTGCAGGGACACAGGCCGCCCGCCATTCCTTGTCGTCCGGGGGGAGCCGTGCCTCGTGAGCCCAGGTGGAGCAGACGGCCCCCCCCCGTGCAAAGTTCTCGATTCCCGCGACGCAGCCCAGAGAGCGAACGATGTGGGGGGACTCCAGCATTCCGCTGTTGCTACCCGCAACCATTTTGGGGGGGGCCCCCATGTGGAGGCGGGGGGCCGAAGGGGCGCTTCCCGAAACCGACGCAAGTTTTCCGTCCGCCTCCACGTGGACCAGTCAGGGTCTTAAGACCCCCCCCCCCCCCCCCCGCTTCAGAAGGGCGGCCAAAAGGCACTCTTTTTCAGTAGACCACAGTTTTCAAAATCCCACAACAGTTCCTCGCGCGGGCGCATCTCGCACCCTCTCGAGACGCGACGGGGCCGCTCAGCGCGCCTTGGCCTTGACTCCGTCGCGGGGCTGCTTGCCGCAGAGCGCCCTCACCGCGGGAAGCTTGATGCCTCCCGCCTCGAGCCCGAAGCGGTTGACCGTGTCGACCACGTTTGCCTCGACGGCTTGCCGGCAGAAAAAGGGCGGGTTCCAGGCGGCGTGGACGCCCAGCAGCGTGTAGACGCACCGCTCGTAGCCGCCGATCGCATCGCCGGCGTGCAGCACGCCGACAAGGCAAGCAAAGGCGGAGAT
>NW_005199944.1:99671-102646 GCF_000372725.1 Emiliania huxleyi CCMP1516
TCTCCGCTCTCGGGGATATCTCTAGGGTCTCTCTCGGTCACACGCCTATATTCGCGAGAACTGTCTCTCTATCGGGGGAAGAGGGTGTCTCTCGACTCTCTCTCTCTCTCTCTCTCTCTCTCTCTCTCTCTCTCTCTCTCTCTCTCTCTCTCTCTCTCTCTCTCTCTCTCTCTCTCTCTCTCTCTCTCTCTCTCTCTCTCTCTCTCTCTCTCTCTCTCTCTCTCTCTCTCTCTCTCTCTCTCTCTCTCTCTCTCTCTCTCTCTCTCTCTCTCTCTCTCTCTCTCTCTCTCTCTCTCTCTCTCTCTCTCGGCTGGACTGCATGTTTCGGCTCACCAGGCACTCCCGTGAGGATGAGCGACTGCAGGTGGATCGCGTCGACCGACGGCACGGAGAACATGAGCGTGTTGACGACGTAGACGGGGACGTGGTGGATGACGTCCATGCGGTTCGTGTTGAAGAAGAGGGGGTGGTAGACGTGGATCGCGTAGATCCACGCCATGTACAGAGCATTCGGCTGCCCGTCCGGGCCGACCGACACGCACTGCTGAGGCGAGAGCAGCGCGCGGAGTCCGCCGCCGAGCGTGAGCGCAGAGATGACCACGTTGGCGACGAGGTGGAGCACGAAGAAGGGTCGCTTGAAGCGGCGCGCCACCGCCTTGTCGACGATAAAGAGGACGCAAAAGGCGGTGGCGAAGCAGATGGCTGCGTTGATGGCGTGGTCCGTGTTGATTTGCGCTGGGATCATCATCGCCGTGTGAGCTTCCACGACGCGTGAGAGGATCTCCATGATGGTGAGAGAGTGGTGAGCGGTGGAGGACGTGCGAGAAGCCGATGTCGGGTGGTCGATGGCCGGCTTGAGGAGCAAGGAAAAAGAATTTTAGCTCTTTCCTACATAAGAGTGAGCAGTCCGACGAGAGTGGGACGGCCGCGAGGTGGCATGAAGGTTGCAGCGAGAAGCGGCGAGAGACTGCGAAAAGAGATACGAAGAGGCAGACTCCCCAGGGTGGGCGACGGAGAGAGAGAGAGAGAGAGAGAGAGAGAGAGAGAGAGAGAGAGAGAGAGAGAGCGACGGCTAGCGCATCACACTCTCCTCTCCTTAAAATCCCTGTGTGGTGGCGGCGTGCCGTTCTCCCATCCCTCCCTTGGGTTGTGTGTTTTCTTTCTTTCTTTTTTTGAGCAGTCCGAGCCCGACCGTTGTTCATCTTTCTACATACATACATAAGAGTAGTGAGGGCCATGCTTGGAAAGGCATGAAACAAAACGGCGACAGGCATCTAGCACAAACGGAGCGTGAGTACATGGCAGAGAAACTGTTATGAACGTAAAGCTAGGCGGATGGGTGAAAACATAGAGCCAGCCAAGATCTCGGCCATTCGCTTGACTCTCTCTGTGAGCGAGACAGCCCCCAGCAGTGCCTTGCAAGATCATGCATTCAGGGCGGAGGCAAAGAATCGAGCTCGACGAGGAGACGGGCAAGGGCTGTCCCGTCTGAACGGAGGTCCTCACGGGAGAGGTCCTCACGGGAGAGGTCCTCACCGGGGGCCCAGCGCGGAGGTCCTCACGCGCGGGGAGGGGGGATACAAGCGCGTTGAATCAGCTCGGTGGCCGAGGGCAGTGCGACATTGATCGAGATAGGATCGAGAGCGGTAGACCGGGGCCGGCACGACCAACCCGACTGCTCGTTTGCAGGTGGGAAGGCTCATTAGTTGGGTGGGGTTTAAACACTGTCTTTCAATCGATACGAGACGGAGAGCTAATTAGCGCACTCAGCGGGCCAGATGCTCGGGATCGGGCTGCCAAAGCGGGGGCAAGAGAGCCCTGTCTGACCCTGGGGGTGCGCGGTCGCAGGGGGAGGGGGGGTGGGGGAGTTCTTTCCCTCGCCCACTCAGCTTGACAACGAATCGCAGCATAGATCATGATCGCCCATATAGTGGGAATGACATCGAACAATAACGATAAGGATATCATCAGGCATTTTCGCAGGAGCCTCTGCACCTCAGGCATTTACATAAGTCTTACTCAATTGACAGTGGGACAGTGTTGAGATTCCGCACCAGGCAGGCCCAGCCTTCCCACCCGGACGAGCAGTCGAGACGAGCACAGCCGTCGCTTGCCGATCTACCGCTCAAGAGGTCGCGCTGGCTGCGCTCGAGGCCAGCGAGCTAATCCAAGTTTGATCAGGACCGCCTTGTTGTCTCCCCGGGTTGTGAGGACCTCCAGTGAGGACCTCTCCCTGAGGACCTCTCCCGTGAGACTGCTGATGAACAAATCACCTCTCCGATCAGAGTAAGGATGGCACTGCACTGCTCTCCTACATCGAGCGGCACGCCACGAGTGCGAGAGACGATGCAGCAAGGCAGAGTCCGCACTTTGAATGGAGAGAGGTCCTCCGGGGACGTCCTCACCAGATGCGAGGTCCTCACTGGAGGTCCTCACACACAGGGACGCAAAGCTGGGGGCCCCCTGAACAATCGCGTTGGACTATCTCGCGCAGCAGTGCGACCTCTGAGCAAGCGGTAGAGCTCGAGGTAGAGCGGCACCGACGACTGCTCCCTCGTCGGCACCCTCGTCGGCACTGGGGCGGAAAGGCTGCTGCTGGCGGGGTGGTATTGTCTGTCATTAGTTTATATAGAAGGAGGGGGCTTTAGGGGTGCGTAGGGGACCATGAACAGTGCATACGGTACGATGAAGACTGTGTAGTGTAGTGTAAAATAATGATGAAGTTGACCTGCATGTGCGTCGTCCCATCTCTTGTGGATGTGGGTCCCGTCCCGTCTCTGTCGGGGGAAAGACCAAACTTTTCGAGGCACTCGGTCGTGCAAACGAAGTTGACAGTGGGGCATGTACGAGCCTTGGGTGAGTGAGTGAGTATTCTTGATACGAAACCACGACGCACCAGTCGACTCGCATCGGTTGCCTGAGCAGGCGGACATCGCTTCCAGGGAGGGGGGCGCCCTTCTCTGCACGCCCCCCCC
>NW_005199944.1:102746-116615 GCF_000372725.1 Emiliania huxleyi CCMP1516
CTTGGGGGAGTTCGGTGCTTTGCGTCAGGCGAGAAGGGCATGGTTTTGCGAGTCAATGGGGAGGTCTGTCTAGTTCGTAGAGTGAGTCTAAAAATGGGTTGAGATCTGGGCTGGAACTATGTTTTCTCCTATGTTGGTGCAGAGTAAAGGTCCCCCCTTTCTTTAAGACGATCTCGGCCTGCTCCGCTCCATTAACGGCGGAGCTATTCTCGCGCCCACACCACACCTGGCTCCAACGTGGACACGCCCATAGCTGGGGACACTACTAGGTCACGCATGGCATCAGAAGTTTTATCTCTGGGCCCCGAAAGGCATCTCTAGCAGCGTCGTTACGCATGCTCCCTCCCCTCCTGGGCGCATGCGCCTCACATCTCGCCAGAGCACACACACACACACACACACACACACACACACACCGCACACACACACACACACACACACACACACACACACACACAGTCACACACACACACACACACACACACACACTGTAAGGTAAGGTAAGGTAAGGTAAACGTCTCCACACACACGAGGTGGGGGCAGAAGGTAAGAGATGGGTGAGGCCAGCTAGATAGTCGGTACCCGTGCGTCGGTAGTAGTCGGTACCCCCGAAGGAAAAAAATCAGTCAGCTTTTATCAAGAGATAGAAGTCGAGTCTCGCGGTGAGAACAATGTCAAAAACGATACTGGCGAGAGCCTCTTGCGCCTCGCAGCGATGCGAAAAACACGGCCCAGCTCACTCTCCCCCTCACGGCCGCAGCAGCGTCGTCCCGTGCCGATGCCGCCCCTCCTCCTCCGCCGCCCTCAGCTCGCGCGCCACCGCGGCGATGTGGTCGGGGCGGGTGCGGCAACAGCCCCCGATGAGGACCGCCCCGTCGGCCGCCCACTGCCTCGCCAGGCGGCCGAAGCGCTCCGCGCCGGCGGCGGCGCTCTCCGCGGAGGGCGCGCCGTCCGGACCGACCGCCACCCAGCCTACGAGCTGAATGCACCGCCATCGGGGAGGGAATGCGGTCTTAATCAGTGGACTCGAAGCACCGCGTGGAGAGGGGCTATGAATCGCGTGAGTGCAGCTGAATACGGCCGAATGCGGCCGAGTGCGTGTCCTCTCGAGCGCCAGTTAAACTACAAGCACGCCTCTTCCGCTTCTAGGCTCCATGCTGCCAGATAAGGGGGAGATACGGGGGAGATACGGGGGGATCTTCCGCTTCTAGGCCGCCCTGCCGTGCGCCCACTCGTCCCACACCTCGCCCGAGTTCGGGTACGCGACGAGCGGGCGGGGCGAGCGGGCGCGGATGGCGCGGAGGAGGGGGGAGGCGAGGAGCGGCGCCGCGCAGTTGACACCGATCGCCTCGACCTGGCCCGGAGGTGAGGAACGGTGAGCTTCCTTCTCCACACACACACCGAGGTGGTGGGGCGAGGGCCAGGCTGGGCCCTCGCGACTCCACGTCTAGACGACAGGAGCCGCACGGCAGTAATGGCGCACGGCCCGCGGGGCGTGTGTGGAGTGTGCGCGTGGGGCCCGTCCTCCGAGCTAAGAGGGTGTGTCACACTCTGACGGACCGACTGACTCACTGCCTGCACCTCCCCTTCTACGCCCCCCCCCCCCCCGACCCACGCTCTCCCGATCCGGCCCGCACCCCCCCCTTTTGGGTCAAACACTGACGGACCGACTGACTCACTGCCTGCACCTCCCCTTTTACGCCCCCCCCCCCCCCCCCCCTTCTACGTCGCCATCTCCACCTCCCCCTTCTACGCGCCCCATCACCACCACCGTCACCACCGCCCGTCATCCCCTGCTTTCCACCACTCCCTCCACCCCCTTCACCTGCCCCGAGATGTCGTACTGCTCGATCGCATCGACCGCGTCGGCGAGCTTTTCCCCAGACTGGAGCTCGGCGGCAGAGCGGCACCTGTTCACCGCCAGGACGTGTGAACAGGCGCCGTTCACACAGACCAGCCGCCCGCGCGGCGGCAGAGCGGCACGCGAGCGACAGCCAGGCGCGCGCCGCCGGCCGCGACTGCAGCAGCGTGCAAAGTGCCACAACCTCGGTGACGCAAGGGACCGTCTCGAAGGCGAGCACGTCGGCGCCCGCCTGTTCACGGCGGGGGGCTGTGAAGAGACGCCGTTCACAGCGCTCGCGCCGAGCACGTCGGCGCCCGCCGACAGCAGCACGTCTACTCTCCTGTCGTTCACGCCGCCAGGTGTGAATACTGGAGCAGACAGGTGTGAAGAGACGCCGTTCACAGCACTCGCCACGCGTGCCACGCCGCCAGCGCCGGCGCGCCAAGCCTGCGGGCGTACCGGCTCCTCTTCACACCTGTCTGCTCACGCCCGTCTATTCACGCCTGCGGCCTCCAGTATTCACACCTGCGTCCGTACCGGCCAGAGTACTCCGACTCGCCCTCGACGCTCGCGCCATACGGCCCTGCTCACAGCCGCAGGTGTGAAGAGACGCCGTTCACAGCACGGCGCGGCGCACAGCCGGTCGCGCGCTCCGATGGCGGCGGCGACGAGACCTTGTGGCAAGCGGCCGCCGCCTCCTCCTCCTCCGCCGCATATGCCGCCGCTCCCTTGCGACAGCCGGCGCAACGCGGCGCGTGTGCCGTCGCGCGCCAGCGTCACCGAACGCGCGACCAGCCTCGCCGCCGCGTCCTCGTCGATGTCGAGCAGCGCGACGAGCGCCTAAGGTAAGGTCAGGTACACTTCTCCACACACACGAGGTGGTGGGGCAAGGGCCAGGCTAGTCCCTCGCGTCTCCACGTCTGACGACAGGAGCCCCACGGCATTAAAAGTGCAAGGCCCAGTGCGCGTGGGTGAGCGGTGTGTGTGTGTGTGTGTGTGTGTGTGTGTGTGTGTGTGTGTGTGTGTGTGTGTGTGTGTGTGTGTGTGTGTGTGTGTGTGTGTGTGTGTGTGTGTGTGTGTGTGTGTGTGTGTGTGTGTGTGTGTGTGTGTGTGTGTGTGTGTGTGTGTGTGTGTGTGTGTGTGTGTGTGTGTGTGTGTGTGTGTGTGTGTGTGTGTCACGCCTCGCGCGAGCACTGCGACGTGGCCGTCATGACGACGTCGGCGCCCGCCTAATTAATTTACGAATTAACTCTTAATTCACTATGAATTAGTGGCCGTCATGACGACGTCGGCGCCCGCCTAATTAATTTACCAATTAACTCTTAATTCACTATGAATTAGTGGCCGTCATGACGACGTCGGCGCCCGCCTAATTAATTTACCAATCAACTCTTAATTCACTATGAATTAGTGGCCGTCATGACGACGTCGGCGCCCGCCGCCACGAAGTCCGCATGCGCCGACCGCAGCGCGTCGGGCGCCTAGAGAATTGACAATGCACAACTAGTTCGGTGGCACGTAAGTGACAATGTCGGGCAGCGTGGCGAGCGCCTAGTAGTTAAGAGCCGGCAGGTAGAACTCGCGGTCAATACCTGAGTAGCTAACCACGTCGGGCGCCTAATGGTCGGCCATCAACAATTGAGCGTACGAACGAGTGGACGATAACGAAGAGGTGAAGCGTCGGGCGTAGCGTCGGGCGCCTCGTGCAGCAGCCTCGCCGCCCAGAGTTGCCCGCTGACGTCCCTGCCGAGCAACTCGAGCCAAGTGCCCAAGCCGCCGTCGAGCACGAGCGGCCGCTCCTGTGCACGCCGTCGACCCGTGAGCAGGCGCCGTTCACACCGCCACCCGCCCCTCGAGCACGAGCGGCGTCTCCCTGGCAAGCGCAAAGACGCGCGAGAGGGGCGGCCGCCGGCCCGGGGCGGGACGGGTGGCGAGGCCGCGAGGCAGCGGGAGGGGCGAGGGGTGCTGCGAGCGGGGTGGCGGCGGCGGAGAGAGGCCGAGCGCGCTCGCGACGCTCTCGGGGAAGATGGACGCGATCCGGTCGAGCACGGGCGACGCGCCCGCCGCAGCGGCCTGCTCGGCGGCGTGAGCGGGGCGGGCGGCGAGGCGCGCCCGCTGCCAGGAGGAGAGGAGGAAGCGCTCCATCACCTCGACCGACTCGACGGCGGGGTGGGGGGGGGAGGCGTCGCCCGTGTGCAGGCCCGGGCCCCACGCCGCGGTCGCAAAGAGCGGAAACACGTGCGGCATGGCTTCGCCGACAAAGGGCGGCTCCACCGCCACGCCGGCGCCGCGGAGGGCGGCCTCGAGGCGGCGCTGCTGGTCGTAGAGCACCTGAGAAGACACACCACGGCAGGCGGTGTTTCTTTTCTCCCTCGAGGCGGCGCTGCTGGTCGTGCAACACTGCTGAGAAGAAAGCCGGAGCCTGTTCGGCCGAGATATCGCCGAGATGTGGCCGAGATATGGCCGAGATGTGGCCGAGATATGGCCGAGATGTGGCCGAGATGTGGCCGAGATATGGCCGAGATGCGCCTCCCCGCCGCCGAGGATCAGCATCGTGCGAGGGAGGCCGGCGAGGTGCTCCTACAGAGACAAAGCACGCGCCTCGCGAGAGAAGAAAGCTCGCAGTCGCGCGAGGGAGACCGGCGGGCGGCTCCTTGCCCGCTCGGCAGGGGCTCACTAGCGGATCGAGGTCGCTGACCAGCCGAGGCCGGTTCCACCTCTCTAGTGCCGCGGCAACCTAGGTAAGGTACGGTAAGGTAAGGTACGGTAAGGTGAGGTACGGAACCCCTCCACACACGAGGTGGTGGGGCAAAGACCAGGCTAGTCCCTCGCGTCTCCACGTCTAGACGACAGGAGCTAGCACGGCAACAAGAGTGCAAGGCCCAGTGCGCGTGGGTGAGCGGTGCGGCCACCTCGTCAGCGACAGCTCGCCGCCGCACCTCGTCCGACAGCGCGCCGCCGCCCTCGACGTCGCCGCCGCCGCCCGCCGCCCTGTGCAGCCCCTCCACGTCGGCTCGCACCCGGAAGACGGCTCTGGCGGCGGCCTGATCATCCATCACAGATGGCATAAGAACTGGTCGATACGAATGAAGAGTGAAGATCCCGCGGCCCTGGCGGCGGCCTAATCCAGAATTACGAACTCGTGGCGCCGATTTAATAACGGAGACTCGGCGGCTCTGGCGGCGGCCTTTGGCGTCGCGTCGAGCGGCTTCGGCGGCGCCGCGAGGTACTCGCGGACAAAGAAGGGGACCAAGTCGGTCTCTCCAAAGGGAGAGAGGTAGTCACTCTCGATGTTGCGCCACATCGACTCGTCCTCGCCCCGCGGCCCCGCCGCCGCGCTCAGGTCGCTCCACGGAGAGATGAGCAGCTGGCAGCACGGCGCGGGGCACCTGTTGCCAGCCCGCAGTGACTGACTAACCATCATCGCCAACCACCGTAGCGCGGCGCAAAGCACCTGTTGAACACCCGCAGGGATTGACTAGCCATCATCGACCAGAGGGCAGCTGGCAGCACAGCGGATAGGCACCTGTTGCCAACCCTCATTGACTGACTAACCATCATCGCCAACCACCGTAGCAGGCTGGCAGAGGGCGCGGGGCACCTGTTGAAAACCCGCAGTGACTGGCTAACCATCATCGACCAGAGGGGCAGCTGGCAGCGCGGCGCAGAGGCACCCCTCCGCCAGTGCGAGCCGGATCGCGCCCAGCGCAATGTTGCAGCCGGCCGAGTCGCCTGCGACAAGAATGGCGTTCATGGCGATGGGCTACGGCGGTGGGCTACGGCGGCGGGCTCGGTGGCGGCGGGCTCGGTGGCGGCGGGCTCGGTGGCGGGGGAGAAATGGGGGTGGCGGGTGGTGGGGGTGGTGATGGTGGTGGTGGTGGTGGCGAGAGTGGAAGAGGAGAACGGGGTTCCGGTGGCGAGATGCTGCAGCCGCATCGCCTGCGACGGCGACGTTGCCCGCGCCGTAGTGCTTGATCGCCTTCCGCAGAAGGGTCGACATGGCGACCACTAATTAATTAATTATTAACTAATTAATTAATTGATCGCCTTCCGCAGAAGGGTCGACATGGCAACCACGGGCGCCGGGAAGGTGGCCTACGGGAAGGAAAGGTCAGGTACACTTCTCCACACACACACACACGAGGTGGTGGGGCAAGGGGGGGCAGCCCTCGCAACTCCACGTCTAGACGGCAGGAGCCCCACGGCATTAAAGGTGCGCAAAGCCCAGTGCGCGTGGGTGAGCGGCGTGGGTGTGGAAGGTGGCCTGCGGCGGCCGCGAGTAGTTTGGCAGGAGCACCGTAGCGCCTGTCCGTCGCACAGACCTTGCTCGTTGATCAATCGGTTGGTTAATCAACAGCGTGAGGTAAGAAACTAGCGCCTGCCCGCAGCACGAGCCTCGTCAATTAACGAATTAACCAATCACCAGCCTCAACACCATTAAGTCACTATCCAGATAGCGCCTGTCCGCCGCACGAGCTCGTTGGTTGGTTGATTGATTAACGACCAGCCTCAACTAAGAAACTAGCCTCCACTAAGAAACTGGCGCCTGTCCGCCGCACGAGCCTCGTCAACTAACGAATTAACTAATCACCAAAGCCTCAACACCATTAAGTCACTATCCAGATAACTATCCAGATAGCGCCTGTCCGCCGCACGAGCTCATACCCAATCGTCATCGGGTACGTCTCCGCATTCGTAAGCATGAATGCGCCGCCTACGTGGGACGTGTCGTGGACACGTCGTGGGCACGTCCCGGACATGTGTGTCGCACGCACAGAGGCGCCGCCGTGGAAGAAGAGGATAAGCCTGCCATCATCAACGATTCATGAAGGATGAGGTTAGTGAGTCATTCTCAGCCACCACGGTGGAAAAAGAGGACGCGCCGGGGGTTGTCGGCGGGCAGCGGCGGCAGCGGCCCCTCCGGCGAGCAACAGCCGCAGCAGACCTCGCACAGCGGCCGCACCTCGCAGCTGACGGGCGGAGCGCCGTCCGGCTGCCGCGCCTGAGTAGCTGCCGAGCACTCATTGGTCCTCGCGTTTTCAGAGGAGGAGTGCCGACTAGGTGCCGCGCCGCTGCTTCCGGGAAGAGCCAAACGCCTGGTCCAATAAGATGAAGGTTAATTAAACAATCAATTTATGATATACAATCGAAGAGCCAGGCGCCGGCGTGCTGAATACACCGACATCGGGGCGGGAATACGGGTATTGTGCAGTGTACTGAGAGCACCGCGTGAATACGAGGGGCTGCGAATACAGTGAATACAGTTGGTTACGTGTCCTCTCGAGCGCTGGTTGGAAGACAATTACGTGTGTTCAGCTCCTAAAGCCAGGCGCCTCGCTCTTCAAAGAGTCCGTCGGTGGAGAGCGTGCCGACCACGTCCGCCGAGGCAGGCGCCCTCGACACGCCCTCGCCAAACAGGCACCCGAGCACCACCTGCAGCCACGGCTGCGCCGGCACGAGGTCGGTCACGGCCTGCATCGTCGCGGGGTCACGCGGCGCAGCAAAGGCGAGGGAACGAACCGACGCCACCACCGAGTCGAAGCGCTGCTCGGGCGAGCGGCACGGGTTTGCGCAGCACAGGTCCGGCCGGAAGTACCAGGCGATGTGACACCAGCCGCGTATGCGGCAGACCGTGGTGAGGCACTTTGCGTGCGGACAGCGGGAGACG
This sequence comes from Emiliania huxleyi CCMP1516, assembly GCF_000372725.1. Classification (NCBI taxonomy): domain Eukaryota; phylum Haptophyta; order Isochrysidales; family Noelaerhabdaceae; genus Emiliania; species Emiliania huxleyi. The sequence goes on from NW_005199944.1 coordinate 110,258, forward strand.
GGTCCGCGCGAGAAGAACGTCTCCGGCGTGGAGCGTGCGACGCGGCGGTCGTCACGAGCGATGGCCTCGGGAGTCGGAGCGGCGAGGGCCATGTCGGCGGCGAGCTGTGGACCTCTCTCGAGGGGTCGGCGGCAGCGAGGCGGCGAGTCTGCCGCGAAATTTGGGGCAAAAAAAGAAAAACCTCCGCTCTCAAAAGAAAAAATGACGCACCTCAAAGCAGACGGCAATCCCTTTGGCGCCGTCGAAAAGACCGGCCCACCTGGCTTTGCTGCAAAAAAGAAAACCCGCCGCCGCCCACCTGCTGGCGCCGCCACGGCGCGACGCCCGGGGCGGAACGCGGGGTCGAGAAGACTCATGGCGAGGCTTCAAGGCAGCTCCAGAGCGAGCATCTTGACGCCAAGAAGCTCTCTGGCGACGAGCCGCGGCGGAGAGGCCCAGGCGAACGGGCCGATTCGGCGGCGCGTGGCGCGCAAGCACCCCACCCGCCCGCGGCCGCAGTGGCGTGGCTGGCGAGAACCGCCCTCAACAAGAATGACAATTCTACTTCCACAACGGCGGAATTAGCGCACCCCTACACGCACCTCAAGACTCCTACATGCCCCACTGACAACTTCTTGTTCGTTTATCAAAATCAATTCCACCAACAGCAAGCAGCCTTTCCACCCAGTGCAGACGAGGGAGCAGTCGTCGGTGCCGCTCTACCCTCGAGCTCTACCGCTTGCTCAAGAGGTCGCACTGCCGCTCGAGCTAGTCCAACGCGGTTGTTCAGCCAGCTTTGTGTCCCCGTCGGCTCGCGTGTGTGAGGACCTCCACAGTGAGGACCTCGCATCATTCTGGTGAGGACCTCAATCTAATCTCAACACTGTCGGTCACAATGAATAAGAGAGAAAGGGGACTTATCAAAATGGGGTGAATAATCAAATCAAAAATGGACTCCAAGACGCAGGCTGAAACGCAGCGCTTGCACTAGAAAAACCAACACCCTTTCCTATCCATGGCTATGTTAACTCGACTGCTTTCGTATTTCTGTGCAGGTTGGAGGACGCGCAAGGGCTGCGTGCGCTGGCCCTGGCAGCCGTGAGCACACACGACACGAGTCTTTAGGGCACGTCGCTGCCTCTGTGCGCCGTGAAGCAGGACAGGCGTATGCTGTGTGATGTCTAGAGATGACCTACATTGGTGAGGACCTCCGATTGAGGACCTCACATCATCTGGTGAGGACCTCCCCGGAGGACCTCTCTCCATTCAAAGTGCGGACTCTGCCTTGCTGCCTCGTCTCTCGCACTCGCGGCGTGCCGCTCCATGTAGGAGAGCAGGGCAGTGCCGTCCTTCCTCTGATCGGAGAGGTGTATTGCTCACCAGCAGTCTCATATCCGGCGGCGCGGCAACGAAGAGGCACTGCGAATCGGCGTCGTAGGCCACGCACGATGGCGAGTCGCTCCAAAATGGCGGGTAGCGCGGCTCGGACGCCTCGAAGGAGCGATCCCAATCGTAGGGGAGGGCGGGCACGTCTCTAATGTGAGGGTCCATTCCGGACATGCCGATGCGCATAACCTCGTCGCCGCCAGCGGTGAAAACCTTGACAGTGTCTCCCACAGCGACGGCGTAGCGAGCCTCCGCCGCGCTCGGCGCGAGCGCATCGCTCCAAGGCGAGGCGTTCCACGGCGGGCCAAGCAGGTCCGCATGCACGGGCGCATCTTCCTCAGACGTCTTCATGCTCGGTGGCAGCGGCGTGACTGATGAAGGCGTCCAAAGCTCGCCTGGGCCCATGCCGATGGCTTCCGTCTCGCTGCGTGCATGCGCGCGGCCGACGGCACGCTCAAAGCGGAGCGGCAGGCGCGCGCGGCACGCGGGCGGGTACGAGCTGAGACGCGCGGCCACGCCGTCGCGCCACGCCGTGCAGACGGCCGGGCACCCATGCATCAACTGCATGAACGACAGGCGCGAAAGGCACTCTCCGAGCACGTCGGCCGACAGCAGCGTATTGGAGACCACTTCGGGGGGGGGCGTCTCCGAGCGCCTTGAGGTTGATGCGCCGGATGAGCAGCACCTTTTGGAGGGCGCAGTGCACCTCGAACCGCTCCTTGTCGGGGTGATACTCCCCGAGCCACGCAGTGGCGCCGTTGAGGTCCTCGCGTGTGGACAGCCCGGTGATGCGAGCAAAGCTGCCCGTGCGCACAGCGGCTGCTTCGGCGGCGGCAGCTTCGGCGGCGGCTGCCTCGGCGGCCTGCGTGTCGGCGGCGGCTGCTGAGGCAAGTGAGACCATTGATGGCTGGAGAAACGCCGTCCAAGGTCGGAATAAAAGAAAGTGATTTCTCGCTATCGCGGTAAAGAAAACTGCACGCCGTAAGTACGGAAACGTCCTGTAGCCCTCTACGGGTAACGCCCTGCTTGTAACACTCTATTCTCACCGCCTGCGCGCGAGCACGTGCACGTCCGCCACATCGTGGCACGCTCATGGCTCGGCGGGCGGGAAGCCACGCCGCCCCGCCTGGTCGATGCGCTGGGCCTCCCTCAGCCCGGAGAGGTACGCGCCCGTCGCCGTCGCCGGGTGCTGCCCGTTGGTCGCCTCGCCTACGCGTCTCGGACGGCGCCTCGGGTGGAGCTCGGCTCGATCTCGGCTCAATCTCGGCCAGGGCCCGTTGGCCCCGCCCCTCGCCCGCAAAGAGACCGCAACAAAGAGCCGCCGGCCGGCTCCCTCTCTCGGCACATCTCTCGGCGAGATCCCGCCCGCAACGAAGCGCCGCCCCGCGCGGCGCGCGCGCTCTCTCTCTCTCTCTCGGCATCTCTCGGCTATCCCCCGCCCGCGAAGAAGAGCCGCCCGCCGACCGGCCGCGCGAGCTCGTCGTACTCGGCGCCGGACGCGTCCACGCCGACGTACGAGTACGAGCCGCGGCAGAAGGGGTTGCGCCCCCAGTCCGTCACGACCGACTTCCGGAAGAGCTGCCGCACCTGCGGGGATCGGCGGAGATCGGCGGGGATCGGCGGAGATCGGCGGAGATCGGCGGAGATCGGCGGAGATCGGCGGAGATCGGCGGAGACTGGCGGCGATCGGCGGAGATTGGCGGAGATGGGCGGAGATTAGTTGCGGCGGGTGCTGCGCCTGAGGCCCAAACGTGCGCCCGAGCACGGCCAGCGACGCGTCGACGACGCGCCTATCAATGAATCAATTCATGAATCACGTACTAATTTCAGCACGGCCAGCGACGAGTCGACGACGCGCCTATCAATGAATCAATTCATGAATCAGGTATGAATTAAGCACGGCCAGCGACGAGCCGACGACGCGCCTATCAATGAATCAATTCATGAATCACGTACTAATTTCAGCACGGCCAGCGACGAGCCGACGACGCGCTTGTACGAGAGGTGCCGCCACGTCCCTTCGGCGAAGGCGCCCGACGAGACGCACATGAGCGCCGCGGTGCCGTGCGAGCGCTGCAGGTTCCAAAACATGAAGAACTCGCCGCGCGCCTTTGCCGCCTCGGCGGCGGTCTCCGCCGCGGGCGGCAGGCAGCCGAAGAAGTCCGCTCCCTCGTCCCAGAAGGGGCGCTCGAAGGAGAGGATCACCTGTCCCCGTGGCAAGTCTAATGAGTGGTGACCCTTAATTAATTCATTCACTTTCGTAACCGCTCGAAGGAGAGGATCACCTGTCCCCATGAGATTGAAATGAGTGGTGGTGCCTGACTAATTAACTATATTTCTAATCGCTCGAGAGGGAGGGCCACCTTCTCGATCGGTGCCGAACTAGTGACTCGCATTTAAGTCACTCATTTTTTTGAACGGCTCGAGGGAGAGGGCCACCTTTTCGATCGGCCCGAACCCAAGCCGCTCAATGGCCGACCGCTTCCAGCGCGGCAGCGGCGGGGCAAACTTGACCGTCTTGGCCTTGAGCACGCCCAGCGGGACCGAGTTAATTAATTAGCAATGAGTAATCAGTCATTACTGAATTAGGTCTTGGCCTTGAGCACGCCCAGCGGGACCGAGTTAATTAATTAGCAATGAGTAATCAGTCATTACTGAATTAGGTCTTGGCCTTGAGCACGCCCAGCGGGACCGTGACCAGCACGGCGTCGGCGACCAAGCCCTCGCCGCCCGCCTTGGTGTGCACGCGCGCGCCCCAGTCGCCGTGCTCGACCAGAGACACCTGTCAACAAGTTCATGCGTTGATAGTTACTGTCTCATTAGTGCGCAGTGGTCGCCGAACTCGACCAGAGACACCTAACAAGTCCATGCGTAAATAGTTACTCTCTCATTGTGCGCCCCAATCACGCTCGACCAGAGACACCTCGCGCTGCAGCAGCACCTCGGAGTACGCGGCCAGCCCCTCCACCACACGCCCGAACCTGTTCGTTGATTGACTAATTAACAAGAACAACTCCTATGCCAGCCCGTCCCACCATGCCGCCGAACCTATTCGTTGGTCGACCAGTTAACAACAACAATTCACGTCCCAACCCGTCCCACCATGCGGCCGAACCCGTCGCTGACGACGGCGTGGTCGCCGGTGAGGGTATGCTCGTCGTCCTGCAACAAGCCATTAATTAATTAGGACCTAACTAATTAATTAATTAGGCGAGGGTATGCTCGTCGTCCTGCAACAAGCCATTCAGAACTAAGAACCAGCTCGTGTGTCGCGGGCCGGGGTGTGCTCGTCGTCCTGCAACAAGCCATTCAGAACTAAGAACCAGCTCGTGTGTCGCGGGGTGTGCTCGTCGTCCTGGTCCCACCCCGCACGGGAGACGTGAACTAGGTGGCTACTGCTTGCCAGCGGGGCGAATTCGATTAATTGGTTTGCCTGGTCCCACCACGCTAGAGAGACGTTGCCGAGCGACGCGGCGCAGCCGTACTCGAGGTTCGCCAGATGCCACTGCACCGCCCGCGCCTGAGAATTGAACATGAGGTACTCAGTACAAGTGCTCGAGGCTCACCAGATGCCACTGCACCGCCCGCGCCTCCTCGGGCGACGCATCCGACGCCGCGACGAGCCCCTCGAGCACCTCGCCGAGGAGGGCGTTCATAATCAATAATAATGACTAATGACTAACTAGTGCCGAGGGAGGCGCTCATCAAAATCAATAATAATGACTAATGACTAAGTAGTGCCGAGGGAGGCGCAAAAAGTTAATCATGACTAATGACTAACCAGTGCCGAGGGAGGCGCAAAAAGTTAATCATGACTAATGACGAATGAGTGATTAATCACGCGTCCCTCGAGCACCTAGCCGAGGGAGGCGCTCGCAATCAATAACGACTGCCATCTTGATGACTAATTAGCGCCGAGGGAGGCGCTCATCATCAATAATGACTCATGACTAATGACTAACTAGTGCCGAGGGAGGCGCTCATAATCAATAATGACTAATGACTAACGAGTGATTCATTACGACCACCTCGCCGAGGGAGGCGCTCATAATCAATAATGACTAATGACTAACGAGTGATTCATTACGACCACCTCGCCGAGAGAGGCGCTCATAATCAATATTAATGACTAATGACTAATGAGTGATTCATTACGACCACCTCGCCGAGGGAGGCGCCGCGGCCGGGAACCTCATCCGCCGGCCTCGCCACCGCCGCCGCCGCGGCTGGGCACGGCTTGTCGGGCGTGTCGGCGAGGCCGAGCAACCGGTCGATCTCGTCGTTGGGCAGCTCCTAACTAATCAATTCATTCATTCAGTCGTTCATTCATTAATAGCAGCCGGTCGATCCCGTCGTCGGGCAGCTCCTGCGGCACGTCGCACGACGGCTGATCACGAACTGATGGTTAGTTCTCCCTCACTAGTCAGCATCGAAGCTCCTGCGGCACGTCGCACGACGCGTAGCGCGCGTCGCCGTTCTCGGCGCACGTCCACCTGTCTCATTAGTCATTATTAATTACTCATTCATCACTCATTAGTCAATCCCGGCTCAAGCCCACCGATCGGGGACAGCGGAGCTCTTCGCCAGCCCGACGCGCCGCCACTTGTCGCACAAATCGCACGCCAGCCACGTGATGCGCGCCCGCTCCCCCTTCTCGCCCTTGCCGGTAAGCTCGCCCTTCAAGCAAGGGTGGCCCCCCTTCGAGTGCGGCGGCAGCGGCGGCTGCAGCGCCGCCGCCGGCAACGCCGTTGGCGGCGAGAGCGGCGGCTGCGGCGAGAGCGGGGCCGGCATGCACGCCCCGCTCTCGGACGCCGACGGCGAGGGTGGCAGCGACGGCGGCGGTGGGGCGGCGGGCTCACCGGGGGCGGCGGCGCTGCCGCGGGCGGGGGCGGGGCTCTGGGCGGCGTAGACAGCCTCCTGCGAACTGAACAGGCGCAGCTCCGCCTCGCCACCCGCCGCCTCGCCCCCGGCCGCGTCGCCATCTGCCGCCTCG
>NW_005199944.1:116865-128531 GCF_000372725.1 Emiliania huxleyi CCMP1516
ACCCCGCGGTGAAGTAGTTCCGCACGGTGTCTCCTCGCCGCCCGCCTCGCCGTCCGTCTCGCCGCCGCCGGTCTCCATGGCCTCCGACTCCGCCGCTCCCGCCAGCACCGCACCGGCCTCTGCCACCGCCACCGCCTCCAGCCCCGCCGCCGCCGCCGCCGCCGCCTCCCCCGCCGCCTCCATCTCCGCCTCCATCTCCGCCCCATCCGCCTCTGTGCCCTCCGCCGCCTCCGCCTCCCCCGCCTCCGCCTCCGCCTCCGCCTCCGCCGCTTCCTCCTCCGCCGCTGCCGCCTCTGCCGCGGCCGCCTCTGCTCTGGCGGCGGCGGCGGCGGCGTCGATCACCGCGAGCTCCTCCTTCTCCCAGCGGCCGCCTATAAGTAATTAATAAGACGAGATCGATAATTAATTACAAGACGAGCTCCTCCCTCCCCCAGCGGCCGCCTAATCAACAATTACGAATCCTAATTCTTAACTAGTAATTGTTAACTAGGAGCTCCTCCCTCTCCCAGCGGCCGCCCTCTGAGATGCCGAGTGACGCCTTGCGCTTCGGCACGCGCTTCTCGCGCAGCCGCTGCGTCTCCTCGAGGAACCCGTCAAACAGCGCCTAATCTCGCCACATCTCGCACCCTCTCGGCGGGCAATCTCGGGCGATCTCCCCGACAGACGCCGCCCGCGCAGCGCCTGCGCGCGGGCGTCAACCAGCGGGTCGAGGAGCTCCTCGCCGTCGTACAGCGGACACTGCGTCCGGTCGAGCGCGTGGAGCCGGCAGCCGAGCTGCTCGCAGAGTGCCTTACGCAGCAGCCCGCACCGGACTCAGCGATGGGGAATGACGAGGAGGGTGCGGCCGAGCTGCTCGCAGAGGCGCCACGAGCGGGTTGCCGACCGTCCCGACGAGCAGCATCGCGCCCATGTCCACCGGCACGCCTCCCAGCTCCTATGTATGTGTGTAGGAAGGTGAAGAACAGCCAGGCTCGGACTGGACACCAACGCGGTATGGGTGGACGCGGGACAGATGACGACGGCACGCACGAGCGACACACAGACACAAACAAGCTCGCAAGACACACCTCCGTCCGCACGCGCCCTCCGATCCGCTTCTGCGCCTATTAATTAGTTAATTAATCGGTTCATTCATTCATTAATTAAACCTCCGATCCGCTTCTGCGCCTCGAGAACGAGCGGGCGGTGCCCCCACATGCGTAGCTGCCTCGCCGCAGCTAGGCCGGCGATGCCCGCGCCGACGACGACCACGCGCAGCGGCGGCGCCTGAACAAACACGGCGTCTTCTCCCCCCGCTCCCCCCCAATCCCGACGGCCACGCGCAGCGGCGGCGCCGCGCGGCCGCGCTCGTTCGTCGGGATGGACAGGGAGAGGCGGGGGCCGGCGCTAAAGTTGATCAAGCCGAGCCGGCGCAGCGCGTGGAACACGGGCGGCAGCGCGCCGTCGAGCCAGATGCGATGCAGGCCTATGCACACGTCGTCGTATGGGCTCGACAGCCTGCTCTTGCAGTCCAGCGCTGTCCAGCGAGATGCGATGCAGACCGCAGGCGTTGACGCTGCGGCGCGCCTCCTGCAGCGAGAGACAGCCGAGATACGGCCGAGATACGGCCGAGATACGGCCGAGATATGGCCGAGATCTCTCTGTCTCTCTGTCTGTCTGTCTGTCTGTCTGTCTGTCTGTCTGTCTGTCTGTCTGTCTGTCTGTCTCTCTCTCTCTCTCTCTCTCTCTCTCTCTCTCTCTCTCTCTCTCTCTCTCTCTCTCTCTTCCTCTCTACCTGCAGCGAGATGCGCCCGCTCGCCCGCCGCCGCCGCCAGAGCAGCAGCAGCAAGTTGCGGAGGGCGAGGCAGCGGCGAGGCAGCGGCCCGAGAGGCGTGCCGTGGTAGAGGCGCCTCTCGGCGGCCGACAGCTCCCACCTGAGTCATGGCGCATCCTCCAGCCATGATCAAGTGCCCGTCGTGGGGCTGTGAACAGGCGCTGTTCACACCACGGCAACCGCGCGTCCAGCACGGCCGCTTGCATCTCGCCGGCCTCGCGCGGCAGCGTCACCGCGACCAGATCGCCGTCACGGCACGGGCCCGCCAAGGCAGCCTCGCGCAGCGGGGGCGTGGCGGCGGCGGCCGGTAGCTCCTCCGGCGCCTAAAGAAAAGAAACAGGGCCGCGCTAAACAAAGAAATCTGCCGCGGCCGGCGGCCGGCAGCTTCCTCGCGGCGCCTAAAGAAAAGAAAGCAGGCCCGCGCTAAAAAAGAAATCTGCCGCGCCCGGCGGCCGGCAGCTTCCTCGCGGCGCCGCGCAGCAGCCGGAAGAGCGGCGTGTGCCGTGCGCCCGCGCCGCCGCCTCCCACAGCCCGCAGTGCCACTCCGAGGCTGGGTCGGGGAGCGGGGAGCAAGGAGGCAGCGGCCTGCGTGCTGAATACACCAACCTCAGGGCGGGGGAAGACGGTAGTGTGCAGAGCATTCCGAGCACCGCGTGAGTACAACGGAGAAGAAGACAGTGAATACAGCGGAATGCAGCGGAATGCAGTGGAATACGTGTCTCTCGAGTGCTAATGCGTCTTTAGCTTCTAGGAGGCAGCGGCCGCCACTTGCCGCACCGCGGCAGCTCGCAGCGCACGTAGAGCGGAAGGTGGAGGCGCGCGGTGAGGTCCTAGCGGTGGAGGCGGGCGGTGAGGCCCTACTCCAGACGTGCTCTCCCTCCCTCAGCCCTCTGCGGGACACGCACAGAGCGGAGCGGATCGCGAGTCGTAATCATGATGAGGCTGTGTGTCTGTGTCTTCCTCCAGCGTGCCGTCGTCTTCTGTTTTGTGGCCCACCCATACCGCGTTGGGGTCCAGCCCGGGCCTTGCCGTTCTTCACCTCACTTATCTGTCTAACTCTTATAATGAGTCGCCTTGGCGGAGCAGCGCCCGTGCGCCGCCTGGAATTCGTCTGCCGCCCGCTTGCCCGCGCCTGCGGTGGCGGTGACGGCGGCGGTGGCGGGAGTGACTGCGGGTGCTGTGCAAGCCTACCGACTCGCGAGGAGGCTGTGTGTACATTCGGTGAGCCTCCCGGCCGCTACCACCGCTGCTCTGCACGCACCCTTAGAGTAGTAGTTGACGCAGTCGGAGCAGCACGCCTCGGCGATGCTCGTCTCGTACCACCGCTCTGCGGCAGCGTTGCAGCCGTCGGCCTCCTTGCAGCGCCGCGCGACGCGGGCGAAGCAGCGCCGGCCAGGCGGGAGCGGTGGCGGCGGCGCCGCGGCGGGCGCGGCAGCCGCCGCCGGACGCGAACGCAGGCTCGCCATCGAAGCTTGACCTGCCCCGCCTGAAAAGAATTCTGTGAGCCCTCTCTCCCGGCCGGGGTGGGGCGCGCGCGGGGGCGGCGGGTGTGCGGCGAGTGTGCGGGATGTCTGTGAGCCCGAGAGCGATATGCCCTGCCGCCTTGCGTTGTTTCATAACATCGAAGGCTAAGCTCAAAAAAGAATTCTTGAGGCCAGCGTCTGAAAAGAATTTAAACAAAACCCCCCGACAAGAAAGAATTTTACAACAAAACTCCCTCGCACAACACTGGGCACGTGACTGGCGCGCACTGGCACTAACACAGGTACACCACGGGAGCCGCCTAAGCGACTCCTGCGAGGGTGGCGAGGCACTTAGCTCCGTGCACCCGCCCACCCCCGCCACAGGCAAGCTCATTCACGACCTGCTCTGCGCTCTCTCTCACAGCACACAGGCTCGACACAGGTGCGAACTGGCGCGTGCTAAAAGAAACGGCAACGGGAAAAAAAGGAAAAATTAAGGAAAGCGAAGAGGAGTACATGCATCTAACGCGAACCTATCACCCCTTCGCACTATGCATCCACTCATTTCCTCCCCTTCTACCATAACCCAACTCGGCTGCTTTCGTATTTCTGTGCCAGGCCGGAAGACGCAAAAGGGGTGCGTGCGCTGGCTGGCAGCCGTGAGCACACACGACTCGAGGCTATACCTGAAGTTGCTTGCAGGCCCTGGAGAACTAGACGTCACTCTGTGCGCCGTGAAGCAGGAGAGGCGCGTGCTATGTGAGGACCTCCGTTGGTGTGAGGACCTTCGGGAAAAAACCCGGAGCGCGGAACTAACCCTCGGAGACCCTTGTTATGGCCCTGCGACCGCGCACTCCCCAGGGCTAGGGCTCTCTAGCTCTCTTACTAGCCCGTAACTATGGCGCTAAGAAAGGTCCTCAGTACGCCTCTCACCTCTCCTCGAAGTGGCACAGTCTGGCAGACTGACTCACTGAGGCTGCCATGTGGCAGCGCTAGGCAGAGGCCGCTTACGTGCGGTGGGACTCAAGATCTGAAGGTGGCCAGCGTGCCACACCCAAACAGAGTAACCCTCCCGAAGGATGTTCTATCTAATGTAATGTGATGCTGTTTTTTTGCATATTACTAGTTGGTGATGCGTAGTTGGTGTCCTGCCCGCCGTGGAGCCTAGTTGGTGTCCTAGTTTCCTAGTTTGTGTGCTAGCACTTGGAGCACTTGAGTGCAGTCATTAGCCTGACAATCCGAGCACTTGGAGCACTTGGAGTGCAGTCATTAGCCGCACAATCCAGGGCCGGGGAGCTAAGATAAGAAGCGCACCCAGCGGGCCGGATGATTGGGATCGGGTTACGGGCTAGAGAGCCCTATCAGCGGATTTTTTTCTCGCTTGCAGCCGCCCATCGAAGCGCCGCAAGCTCGCCGTGCTGTCCGACAGCGATCCGCTGTGATCCACACACATGGTTCTGCCTCTCGTCCCGCTCGCGGTCTCTGCCGGCGGCGCAGCTGTCGCTGGCGTCAGCGGCTGGGCGTTTGTGCAGTATGACAAGCTCACCACGCAGTTTGCCCAGCAGCAGGCGCAGCTCCACCAGCTTCAGCTCTCTGCCGAGAGCGTGCAGACACGCACGCTTTGGAGCGAGCTCCTCGAGCCCGTGGCCAAGCGCTGGGGCGGCGCGCTGAAGCTGATTGCTTACTCGCTCTGCGCCGTCTCCGGCACAATCATCGTCGTCGGACTCGGTCGAGCGCGTCGGAGGCTCAATCACCGGCGGTGAGGTACTGACTGGCGAATTGCCGAGGGAGCGTAGGCGCGTGGTACGAGATGCGATGCCTCCGCGACGCCAACCAGGTCCGGCTCGCGAACCGCGGCGCGCCAATCAATCAGCAACAATTGATCACTGATAACCAACAACCAGGTCCGGCTTGCGAACCGCGACGCGCGACGGCTACGTGCCGAGAACGCCAAGCTGCGCGCACGGCTGGAGGCAGTCGACCCGGGGGCGCTGCGGGAGATTCTCGGCCACGACGACCGCCCTGTCGGCCCGACTGCCACCACCAGCGCCGCCACCTTCGGCACGGCGGCGGCGCTATCGGAGAAGGGCGCACAGGCAGGCGGCGAGGCGCGGGCGGTCGCAGAGGCGCCGGCGGTGGGGGATTAGACATTGACCACTAGACGCCGGCGGTGGGGACTTGGCGCCGGCCGCCGAGGCAGGGCGCCAGCATGCTGCCCAACTCCCATCAGGCCCTTTGAGATTTGTTTGTCCCGTGTCAGAGGGCGAGGGGAAGCGGGAGAGGTGGCTGTAGCGTGTGCAGGCGGACCAGGATTTGAGCGAAGGAGTGCAAGAGCGTGTGCTAGCCACTCGGGCGCCGGGACCGGTGTGATCATGACCCTATGCGGGCGGGCGCGGGGCGACTGCGGCGTGTAAACGAAAACAAGCGTTCTTCTGTTTTTACTCGCATTAACGCCTGCGCGGCAGTAAGCTCCTAAATCCTTCAGATTCTCGTTCATCCTCCAAGCACCATCCCATCCGTCATCGCCGGCGGGCCTCGGCCTCCCACGATGTGAGAGACCGCGGATGTGCGCCGCCGACCGTGATGCCGACCATAGATTCTCCTTCTTCTGCAGTCCCGACCTGACCCCGCCCCTGTCTCTCGAGGACCCTGTCCTCCCTCGAGCACCTGAGAAAGCTTATAAGCGCCATTGAGAGAGGACCCCACAGGCGCCTCACTGTGGAGTGCAGAGCGCTTCACTTAGTTAGGCACTTCTTGAGCGTCCAGGCCTCGGGCAGGATGCCGTTGGTGAGGACGTGCGTCGAGGCGATCGGCGCCTGAGCGCGGATGGTGGGGGCGCATTGTGAAAGAATCACTCACGCTTCAGCACAGCCTCGGGCTCGCAATCCGGGATCCCTGCAGTTCTTGCGGCGCTCGAGGACATACGCCTTGGAAGGCTGCGCGCAGATCGGCTTGGGCATGGTAGCAGGACCTGCTGCTCCACGCGCGTGGCAGCAGCACGTGGCTGCGTCGGAGGTCGGTGCGGGTGTGGAGGATGGCGGCAACGTGGCCGCGCAGCACACGAAAGGAATTCGCTCAAAAAGAGATCTTGAAATAGCTAAAACGAGAACAAGGGACCGGCAGGCGGCGGCGTCGCAGGACGAGGCAGAAGAGAACGAGTGGGACGGCCGCGAGGTGGCATGAAGGTTGCAGCGAGAAGCGGCAGAGAGAGAATTCTTGATACGAAACCACGACGACACACACCAGTCGACTCGCATCGGTTGCCTCCATGAACGGCGGAGCTATTCTCGCGCCCACACCACACCTGGCTCCAACGTGGACACGCCCATAGCTGGGGACACTACTAGGTCACGCATGGCATCACAGAAGTTTTATCTCTGGGCCCCGAAAGGCATCTCTAGCAGTGTCGTTACACATGCCCCCTCCCCTCCTGGGCGCATGCGCCTCACGTCTCGCCAGAGCATAAGCCCTTGGCGTGTGGCGAGACGAGTTTTTCGCCATCGCCGCGAGCAGCAAGCCGCCCGCCGCAAACAGCCGGAGGCCTCGCCGCGGCACTGGCTGCGCCGCGGTCCCGCACCCGTCGACGCAGCTCCCCCCGCGGAAGACCGCGCGTAGACGTGACCAAAACCGCACGACTCGGCGCCGCGAGAGCAGCCGTTGAGAGCGCAGGTAGGTAGGTAGAAAGGTGAAGAACAGCCAGGCTCGGACTGGACACCAACGCGGTATGGGTGGACGCGAGACAGATGATGACGACACGCACGAACGACACACAGACACAAACAAGCTCACAAGACACACAGCCAGCTGGCTGCCACACACCCTGAGTTGGCGTATACATAACTCAGGGCCACATTCTTCCTGTCGCCCCCCCAGCACTCCAAGGTGCCAAGAGAAACAAACAAGAGCGCCTTCGTTGTTAATATCCGCACGTTTTTCTTTCCTCCGACCAGGGCGCGCGACGCCGACGACGCTGCAGCCTCTAAAGGCCCACCGCCTCGCCCTCCGCCTCCTCTCCGGAGAGGTTCGCCACAACCTCGCGAACCGCGCCACTCGGCGGCCGAGGCCGACACGAGGCGCCGCGTCGGCCGCCTCTGGCCGGACCACGCTGCCCAGCGCTGGCGGCTCCAAACGCACAGCCTCGGGCCGGCAGACGCGTAAATTCCCGCCCGATTGGCAGCGCCGGCGTAAGCACGGTGGTGAGAACACGGCGTCGCCGCCGGGCACGGTCTCGCTGCGGAAGAAGCTCAACCGCTGCGCCCAGGCGCGCAACGTCAAAGGCGCGCTCGCGCTGTTCGCGTCCGAGGCCGAGTCGGGCGGCGTGGTGCCGGACACGCGCTCGTACAACGTGCTGCTCGGGATGCTGGTGGAGCGGCCAGACGAGTGGTGGCGCGTCCGGCGGCACATGGCCGCCGCCGGCCTTCCGCCAGACGAGGCGACAATCTCGCTCGAGGTGCGAGCCCTGGTCAACACGGGAGATCTGGACGCCGCCGCCGAGACCGTCGCCGCAGCCGCCGCGCGCGGCATGCCAGCAAGGCGGCGGACCTTTGCGTCGCTCCTCGAGGCGCTCTGCGGCGCCGGCAGGCTGGCCGCCGCGGCGCGGATCTCGGGCCAATCTCGGGGAATCTCGGCGTGATCTCGGGTGATCTCGGACAGGCTGTCGGCCGCGGCGCGGATCGTCGTCTCGATGCGGCGGCAGCGGATACCGCCAGGCGAGGAGCTGCCAGTGAACTAGCACTACTCATGCATGTCTGGTTGATGCGGCAGCTAAATAATAATTAGCTAATTAATAACTAACGAATTGCCCGCCAGGCGAGGAGCTGCTCGTTTCCCTCGCGTCGCTCTGCGCGAAGGCGGCGGCGCGAGGGCGCACTTGCTGGCCCAATCCCAGTTAGTTAGTTAATTAATTATTTTATTATTAAGGCGGCGGCGCGAGGCGCACTTGCTGAGCTGGCGCAGGCAGCGGGCCGCGGCGGCGCCTCGCGGCCTGCCGCCGCCGCCGCCGGCAGCGGCAGTGATTGCAGCAGCAGCGGCGGCGGCGTCGGCGGCGGCGTCGGTGATGGTGGTGGTGGCGGCGGCGGCGGCAGTGGCGGCAGTGGCGGCGGCGGTGATGGTGGTGGTGGCGGCGGCGGCGGCAGTGGCGGCAGTGGCGGCGGCGGTGATGGGGATGGTTGGAGGGAGACGGAGGAGGCGGAGGCGGCGGAGGCGGCGGAGGCGGAGGAGGCGGAGGAGGCGGCTGAGGCGGCTCTGCTCGCAGCTTCGCCCGACGGCTGGCTGAGGTCCATCCTGGATGAGCTGCAGCAGTCCGTGGAGGAGCTTGATTAATAGTTAACAGTTCATCATTGGTTACCTAGGTCCATCCTGGATGAGCTGCAGCAGTCTGTGGAGGAGCTTTCGCCCGCCTCCCAACCCTGACCCTACCCTAACCCTACCTCCAACCCTAACCCTAACTCAAACCCTAACCCGTATCCTTACCCCAACCCCACCTCAACCCAAACCCTAACCCTAACCCTAACCCCACCCCTACCCCTACCCCTACTCCTAACCCCAACCCTAACCCCACCCCCAAACCCTAACCCCAACCCTAACCCGTATCCTAGGAGCTGTCGCCCGCCTCCGCCCGCCGCCTCCGCGCGGAGCTCGCGCGAGACCACACGCCCTTCGCGCCCGCCTGGCGACACCCCCTCTTGTGTGTAAGCACCGTGTTGGCCACTCGTACCAATGCTAAGCGAGCCTAGGCGCGCCTCCTTCGCCGACGTCACCGCGCACGGCGTGTGTGGTGTCTGCGGCGCCGACCTCTCTGCAGGCGCTGCGCACCCGACCACACCTGCTAACCCTAACCCTAACCCTAACCCTAACCCTAACCCTAACCCGACCCGCCTTTTTCGAACCGCCTCTCGAACTCTCTCTCCGTCTGGCAACTCTCTCTCTCCTGCCTCTGCTGCGTTTGGCAACTCTCTCTTCTCCCTCTGCTGCCCTCGCTGACCCTTCTCTGACCCTTCTCTGGCCCTTCCCCGCACCTTCCCCGCACCTTCCCTGCACCTTCCCTGCACCTTCCCTGAACCTTCCCTGCACCTTCCCTGAACCTTCTCCGCAGGCCCGCTGGTGCCCGCGCAACGGGCGCGCCTTCGCGAGGGCCTCCTGGCCGCCTAATTAATCATTAATTACTAGTTAATCATTGATTAATTAGGCGCGCCTTCGCGAGGGCCTCCTGGCCGCCTAATTAATCGTTAATTAATAGTTAATCATTGGTTAATTAGGCGCGCCTTCGCGAGGGCCTCCTGGCCGCCTAACCAATCCTTAATTAATAGTTAATCATTGATTAATTAGGCGCGCCTTCGCGAGGGCCTCCTTGCCGCCGCCGCTGCCCGAGGTCCGGTCCCATCCTAACCTAACCCTAACCCTAATCTAACCCTATCCCGAACCCTAACCCTAACCCTAACCCTAACCCTAACCCTAACCCTACCCCCAACCCTAACCCAAACCCGAACCCGAACCCTAGGCCCGCTCCACGGCCTGGCGTTGCGTGCCTTCGGCGAGTGGGTGTCGCGCCGCGGCTACAAGTGCGTCGTGGACGGCTAATTAACTGCTAATTAACCACTAAGTAACTACTAATTGACCACTAATTAACCACTAATTAACCACTTATTAACTACAGGTACGTCGTGGACGGCGCAAACGTGGCGTACCGCAACCAAAACTACGACGGCGGACGCTTCTCGCTGGAGCAGGTGGGATTACCCGAGATTACCCGAGATTACCCGAGATTACGGCGGCCGCTTCTCGCTGGAGCAGGTGGGCCTCCCGCTCAACGAGCTGTGAACAGCGCCTCTTCACACCTCTCGCTGGAGCAGGTGGGCCTCCTGCTCGACGAGCTGTGAACAGCGCCTCTTCACACCTCTCGCTGTGAACAGGTGGGCCTCCTGCTCGACGTGCTGTGAACAGCGCCTCTTCACACCTCTCGCTGTGAACAGGTGGGCCTCCTGCTCGACGTGCTGTGAACAGCGCCTCTTCACACCTCTCGCTGTGAACAGGTGGGCCTCCTGCTCAACGAGCTGTGAACAGCGCCTCTTCACACCTCTCGCTGTGAACAGGTGGGCCTCCTGCTCGACGAGCTGTGAACAGCGCCTCTTCACACCTCTCGCTGTGAACAGGTGGGCCTCCTGCTCAACGAGCTGTGAACAGCGCCTCTTCACACCTCTCGCTGTGAACAGGTGGGCCTCCTGCTCAACGAGCTGTGAACAGCGCCTCTTCACACCTCTCGCTGTGAACAGGTGGGCCTCCCGCTCAACGAGCTGTGAACAGCGCCTCTTCACACCTCTCGCTGTGAACAGGTGGGCCTGCTGCTCAACGAGCTGTGAACAGCGCCTCTTCACACCTCTCGCTGTGAACAGGTGGGCCTGCTGCTCGACGAGCTGCGCAGGAGATCGGGGGGAGCCGCGCCGCTGCTCGTGCTGCCAAAGGTCTGCATTGCGCTATGAACCGTTAGTTAGCGTTGCACGCGCTGCTCGCTGCCAGAGGTTATTAACTGATTAACCATTATGCTGCCAACGGTCTGTTCCTTGCTAAGTGTTGGTCATTGACCGTTAACTAGCGTTACACACGCTGTTCGTTGCTGCCGAAGGCTACGTATCAACTGTGAACGAACTTCTTCATCATTGATGAACCCTCTGCTCGTATGCTGCCGAAGGTCTACCTGACGGCGCGCCTCGTGCCCAACCACACCCAGCCGCGCGTCGTGCCGAGCAAGGAGCGTGCGGCCTACTCGGCCGCCGAGGCGGCGATCGCCAAGAGGCTCCCAGACACTTCCGAGACACTTCCTAGACACCTCCTAGACACTTGCTCGCGGCGGAGGTAGTCACGCTGCTTGGGCAGGCGAGGAGGGGAGAGGAGGAGAGAGGGAGAGGGAGAGGGAGAGGGAGGAAGGGAGAGGGAGAGGGAGAGGGAGAGGGAGAGGGAGAGGGAGAGAGGGAGAGGGAGAGGGAGAGGGAGAGGGAGAGGGAGGGAGAGGGAGGGAGAGGAGGAGAGAAGGGTGGGGGAGAGGAGGAGACACTTAGGGAGCGTGCGCGGTAGCGAGCCTGCCTCCCTCCACCAGCGAACCTGTCACGCACCTACTCGAGATGCAGGCGAGATTACCCGAGATTACCCGAGAGTACCCGAGATTACCCGAGATTACCCGAGATTGCCCGAGATTACCCGAGATCGCCGAGAGGCTGCACCTACTCGAGATGCAGGCTGCGCGGCAGCGAGCATGTCTGGGCGGTGCCGGACGGCTCGAACGACGACTGGTACTGGATGCTCGCCACGCTTGTGCTCGCGGACAGCGGTGGCGGCGGCGGCGGCGGAGAGGTGGTGCGCGCCGTGACCAACGACCGGATGCGCGACCACGCGGG
>NW_005199944.1:129008-131215 GCF_000372725.1 Emiliania huxleyi CCMP1516
GGCGCGAGGAGCAGCCGGCAGCCTTGCGCACCCGCCGGCGAGGGCCCGGCGGGCCGAGGGGCGGAGGCGGAGGGAGGGCAGTGGCTTTGCGTGTGGACCGACGCACCGCCCCTCGCACGCGCGGAGGCGTGGAGCTCTCTGCCTGAAACTCTGGAGCTTGCCGGCCGGGCTCACGCGTCGCAACCGGCGGACGCGGAGGAAATAAACAACTAAAACGGACACCTCTACTGTGAGATGGGTAAAAGGGAACAGGTTCCCGAAGCCCTTGGAGGGGTGATCTGTGTGCGCCGAACCCTGCGCACAATTACATGCACACGCTCCTCGTGAGAGTGGTACAAAAATAGAGAGGTGATCAACCAGAGGGCTCTACGGCAGAGGTCCTCACGGGAGAGGTCCTCCACGCAGAGGTCCTCACAGGGAGAGGTCCTCAAGGGAACAGAGGAGGTCCTCAACCACAGCTTGCACTTGAAGTGAGGTTTCCAAGTGAAATGTCTTTGATCCATCCCCTTGTCTTAGATTACCAGGTCGAGACGCGAGAGCATATGCGCGCCGGCGCGCGCCGCTCGTCCGAGAAGCATCCACAGAAGAGCAGTCGAGAGCGAGGCCCTGTAAATTGGTCAGGCCTGGACGGTGCATCGAGGACACGCTGATTTGAAGTGGCAGGACGGCGGCTATGCGAGTGAGCGGTGTTCCTGAGGACCTCTGTGGTTGAGGACCTCTGTTCCCTTGATGAGGACCTCTCCCGGTGAGGACCTCTGCTCTCCCGTGAGGACCTCTGGTTGATCACCTCTATTTTTGTTGTGACCACTCTCATGAGGAGCGTGCTGGCGCACCTGGCTTCGCGAGGTGCAGCACAGTGCACAGGAGGGTGCACCGAATAGGTTACTACTAAGCCCTTGGTTGGAAACAGCTTGCACTTGGAAACCTCACTTCAAGCAAGCATGATCTTAGATAATATCAAGGTCAGTCGAAATGGTATGTGCGGGTCGGTCCTGCAGAAATGTCGCGGGTCTTGGTGTGTTACGAACGTCCCTTTCCAGAAACAAACGGCGTTGTTGTGAGAGATTACAAAGCCCAAGAACAAACGCATTGTGCCCTTTTTGTGCCGCATCCCGTGCCCCCGAGTTCATTTTAATACAAACGCATGTCTTTGTAGGACTTCAACGCGGGACTGACGCACCGACGCATCCTACATCAATTGATCAATTAATTTAGGATTCTTTGATGTGTTTGCGTTGATCTCCGACGAAGTGCAGTTTGGACTACCAGTACGTTTCTGGAAAGGTGCGTAAACCCCTGGTCTGGACGATTTTTTCACGGTATCCGCGGCGAGATATGGCGGGATACCACCGCGGGAAGGCGCGGGATACTGGGGGAGATACTGGGAGATACCGGGAGATACGAGATGCACGGGAGATACCGGGGAATACGAGTTCGTATTCCTGCAGCACTACCCGTCCGCGCAATTAGATTACAAGTAACACATTTGTTCTCGTCTCGAGGGTTCCACTCTAGTTTTTACCTGGCCTTGAGGGTGGCTTGTTAGCCTGGACTGGTCGATGTGCGGTCTGTGTTTTCCCCTTACGAACCCAGGTGCGAGCAAGCTTCGTGGCGTAAGAGGCGTGGTAATCACATGTGAAAAAGGTACTCGAGTAGAGGTGATCAGCCAGAGGTCCTCATGGGAGAGGTCCTCAACCACCAGAGGTCCTCACGGGGAGAGAGGTCCTCAGGGGGGGAGAGGTCCTCAGCGAGAGGTCCTCGGGATCACTGCTCACACATAGCCGCCGTCCTGCTCAAAATTAGCGCCCTCGACGCACCGTCCAGGCCTGAACATTCTACGACGGGTCCTGATGTGCGGATGCTTCCCGGACGAGCGCGCGGCTCGAGGCGTGCTCGACCTGGTTGTAACACTGGTCAATCGAAGAAATGCGATAGAATTAACACAACTTTCAGTTGGATAGGATGCATTGACTAACAGCATCTCTGCGTGTGCCAACGTGCGTGATCTCTGCGTAGCCTCGAAATTCTTCTCATGAGCGACTCCCTCTCACCTTCGCCTCGAGATCCCCGAGTTCACCAAGGTCGGCCTCCGCGTCGACCGCAAGAACCGCGTCATCTCGGTCGCCTCTGGCTCTCCCGCGGCGCTGGCTGGCCTCATGCCAAACGACCTGATCGAGCAGGTGGAGGGGCTCTCGCTCACGGCGGAG
>NW_005199944.1:131315-139594 GCF_000372725.1 Emiliania huxleyi CCMP1516
GGGGCGGGGTTGTGGGGTGGGGTGGGGATGTCGGGGTGGAGAGTGGGTGGGCGCCCTAGTGGGCGCCGGGGTGGGAGTGGTGCGACTGCTCCTGTGGTGCGGGCGACGGCTTCTGAGGAAGCCGTCGCCCGCGCCTCGCCTGGCGGGGTTGTAAAATTTCGAAGGAAGCCGTCGTCTGCGCCTTGTCTGTCGTGTGAATCGTGCGTGTGCGAGAGCCTTTGCTCGCTACCCAACGCGGCCAAAGGATATCCACCTCGAGAACCTCGAGAGAGTTGTGAAATTCTTTTTCGCGGGATCTCTCAACTCTTCGGACGTTTCCCGGCCGATTTCACAAGCAGCTCTGCCGCCGGGGCCCGCCCCCGCGCGCGTGCCGCCCCTCCCAGCCGGCATGGGCTGCTCGCCGACGCCGATCGTGTACCTCCTCATCCTCCTCGCCGTCACTTCCGTCGCGCTCATCGCGTCTGGCCACGCCATCCATGCCACCTCGAGCGGCGAAAGCGACGCCAAGGCGGGAGAGCTGCCGCTGTGGTTCTCCTTCCAGACGTGCAAATCAGAAGCCGAGAGGGCCGTCGATGACAAGCTCTTTGCCGTCTACAAGCTCTCTCAGAATGGGCAACCCGAATGCGCGTCCACGAGCGCCGAACCGCAGCCGCAAAGCATCTACATTACCGAGGAGGATGGGCTCCGCCGCGGGGTGGCCTATACTCAGGTCGTCCTCGTCCAGACGGGCACCTTTGCCACGCTCGCATTCTCATTCAAGGACGGCAAGGGTAAAGACCTGCTGCCCACCCGGCAGGTGCGCCTAGCCACCGCCGAGGTGGACACAAGATCTGCGCCTCGATGCAAACGCGGCGGTCTGCGGGTAGGTCGAGTTGGGCCCACAGTCGAGGTCTGGGATTGCCTTCTCGGGTGCGACCCAAATGTCCTTTGGCACGTCGCACATTTCCCAACCCCTTACGCACTCTTCACACAGGAGCTCTCACAGCACACTGTCCCGTGAAGGTTCACGGGGCCGACTACAGTGTACAGCGGGGAGGAGTGCACATTTCCCGCCCCCGCCTGTACCTGCAGCGCGTGACTAGGCGTAACGCTCTTCCCGTGGCGGTACAATGGCACCGACTCGGACGGCCGCCGGCTGTTGGAGGCGCGCGACGCGCGTCTTCCGCCGCCCAGGATGAATTTGGTAGCGTGGGACGAGTGGGAGGAGCCGGGTTCGGCGCTCGAGGTGGGCGATGGCCCCGAGGGGGTGGGCGAGTTTGACCTCACTGAGTGGGAGGAGTGGATCCCCGAGGAGGGGGGCGAGGAGGCCGAGCTCGACCCGCTATCCGAGGCGCTGTCGTCGCGGCGGCGAGGAGGGGGCGGTTTCTCCAGCTCGCGGAGCGGCAGCCGCTGGAGCGGCTCCTCCTCGTCCCGCTCCCGCTCCTCCTCCTCCTCCTCCTCCTCCTCCTCCTCCTCCTCCTCCGCATCCCGCTCCCGCTCCTCCTCCTCCTCCTCCTCTGCGTCCCGCTCCTCCTCGTCGTCCTCCTCCTCCCCGTCACGCTACTCAAGGCTACCCCGCACCCTTCCCCCTCCCTTCTCTTCTTGCACCCCAACCAGTCTCCCCTTGCTGCAGGCCTGCTTCACCGTCGGCGCCAGCAAGGGCACCGTCGACCCCCCACAACATCGCGCCCCGGTCTAGAGCAGGGCCTCCACGCACCGCTCGTGGAGCATCGCTGAGCTTAATCAAGTTCTCGTAGGAACCCGAGCAAGGCCTCCACGTACAGCAGCAGCGGCGCGAACAGGCAGTACTACTCGTCAAGCTCCTTTGGCGGGCGCACCAGCACCTCTGGGGCAGGGCGGTGGGGGCGCGCCGCCCCTGCCTACTACACGCCCCGCTACGGCGCTGTCGGCACTTACGGCTTCCGCTACGGCCCGGTGTACCCCGGCTACGTCTATCCCTACGGCGGGTTTTACGGCTACGGCTTTGGGTACTACCCCGGCCTCTACTGGGGATACCCCTACTACCCGTGCGCCGCCCTCTCCGCCTGCCGCCCAGGGCGCCGGGTGGCGTCTGTCGCGCACGCGCGTACGGTCTCGTGTAGGTACGGCTACCTCTGGGGCCCAGCCGTCATTTACGGGTGTTGCGGCTACACACGCCGCTACTCGGGCTGTTGTCACCGTGGCGACTGCGGTTGCTGCTCGAATAGCCAGCAATGCAGCGCTGAGTCGGGGCCCGCAGTGGAGAATGTGGATTTCGGGACGGACATGGACCGCTACGAGCTCAGCGGCCTGCCGATCACCGCGCCGAAGAGCGCCGACGCGCTCCCGCTCGAATGGATGGTGTCGAACGCCGAGCTGTGGGTGGATGTGACGACTGTGTCACCGCCCGCCTCGCCGCCGCCGCTGTACTTGACGCTCTACACCGACGACGAGGGCGACGGGGGGGGGGACATCGGGATCCCGCTGCTGGCGGTTGGCTACACCTTGCTCGGCCTGACCGGTCCCGCTGCCTTACCGCCCTTGCAAGTCGACGCCCACATCCCGAGCTTGTCGCGTGGACCCTCTAGGCCTGCTGCTCTGCGCCACCCTCGCGTGTGGTCGGTTGTGCTACGAGGAGGGGCCGAAGGCGGATGGCAGGGCCGCGCAAGAAATGGCGACGGCCGGATACCCCGCGGTGTCACAGGGGTACCCTCAGGCGCAGGCCTACCAGGCGCAGCCCTATCCTCAGGCGCAGGCATATCCTTCCTACCCTGGATATCCCCAGGCGCAGGCGAGTCAGTACGCCACGTACGAGCCCCGCTTCCGCCAGGCACAAAACATCTGAGAGAACCATGGGCCGGCACCGGCACCAGCTCCGGTGTCAGTTTTGCGAGAGAGTTGTTGGGCAGGGTTCCGATCTCCATGGACGATTGAGGCGACGAGTTGGGATACGAGCGGTGGGCGAGGAGGGCCGTGATAAGACACATTGAGCATTTTAGGGCCCACTGTGTGCTCTATCCAGCGGTATATTTTTGGGCGATCTCTCCTCAAAAACGATGTCAAGCGCCCGCTCGCAGCCAGCACGCGCCGCGCCCCTGGGCGCTCCCCGCTGCGGCGCGCCGCCCGCGCGCGGGCTGCCCGGGCGAGCGACCGCCACCGCTCGCCCCTCCGCGCCCTCTGCCCGCGCACGGCCGACGCGCAAGCCCGCGGTCGCGCGCGAGCCGTCGCTTTGCGGACGCCACCGTCTACCCGCGCTCGCTCGCGAACGAGTCCGGTGACCCTATATTCCGAGCAGCGGAGGTGTGCTTGCACCCCCTTCCCAAGGCACATGCACTTTGGAGGGAGGATGTGGCCACTGCGGCGGCCGCAATCTCACATTAGGCACCTCACCCCCAGCAGGCGCGTTCTCGGGGTGCTGCTCCTGCACAGGTTTTGCGGCCGCCCCGAGAGGGGGAGCGGCCGCTTCTCCGCACCATCGGCCCACGACATCCTGGGCGGCGTCGGCGCCGCCCCAACGGCCGGCTCGGGCGCTTGCCGCCCCGCCTCGGCTACACTTTGCCGCGGCGATCCACCGGTGCGCCGCCGCACCGCGCGCCTCCCCGGAGCCTCTGTACGGCGCGATGAGCCGCCTCGGCTGCCGCCGTGGTTGCGCCGGCGCCCCTCCCGCACGGCGCGACGCGACCGCAGCCGCGTGCGTGGTCTCACTCACCTCTCCCGCCCGCGCGTCCGCCTCTCAGACCCGCGCCTCCCCTTTACCAGGCGCCATCACCGGCACGGCCGCCGCCGCCCGTGCGGCACCCGCGGCACCTCCCGCCCCCCCTGGCGATGCTGGCCGCTACCCCGCCGCCGTAGCTACCCTCCCCACCGCTGGTGCACCGCCTCCGCCGCCCCCCTCGGCGCTTCGCCCGTGATTTTGCCGCCTCCTCCTCCACCACCACCCGTCTAAGCTTCCGCCCGCCTTCTCGCCACCGCCGTCCGCGCCACCTCAGCCGCCCTCCCCGGCGCTGCACCGGCGCTGCAGTGCCGTCGGCGCCGCCGCCCGTGCCGCCTCGGCCTCTGCGCCTCCAACCTCGCCGCGTCCGCAGCGGTTCCGCCCTCGGCGCCTCCCACCTCTCACCCACCAGGTCGAACTTCGCCGACGATGGTGCCACCGCTGCCGCCCCCCCCGCTCGAGCCTCGGCCGCCGCACCCCGCCGTCCGCGCCCCGCCGCCACCCCCTCCGTCACGGCACACGCCGGCACCACCGCTACTACCGCTGGCTCCGCCCTAGACGCCGCCGACCGCTCGCACGAGCGGCGAGCCCGGGGCCGACACCCCTCTGTTAGGTGACGGTCGACGGCTCCTTTCGAGGCTTTGTGGCCTTTTAAGAGGGCACCAGCAGCTTGGGGGGTGCGCGCTGGATGGCTGGCGCGGTGGAGCAGCGGCGCGGAGCCGGGGGTTCGACGTGCGGCCGTCGGTGGCGCGACACGCGGCCTCCGGTAGCGATTCGCCGCGGCTCCGGCGGTGCGATTTTTGTGCGTTTTCGAAGGCTGTGGGCGGGATAAGGCCGGCTAGACCGGCCCTGGTGTGCCCTAGTGTGTTCCCTTACACCCCTGGCCCGGGCGCAGTAGCGCGGTGCGCGTCCCGAGGGCGTAGGGGCTCAGAAAACAATTGATCAAGTTTTCAGCCACTTAGAGCACACAGTGCAGTTAATACGGTACAGCTGGTTTGGATCGCTGGTCGAGAGAGATCTAGGTTGTGAGAGATGTGCATCACGACTGAGTAAGGGGTACCGTGAGAAGAAAGAAAGAAAACCCGCGTCGCCCAAATTTTGCAAAAGCGACCGAGGAGGGGAGTGATTCTGAGATCAGGTTGGGCGACTGGCAGACATTTCAAAAATTTGGCGCCGCAGGCGCCCGCTGCGTGCCCACCATGGTTGGGCGCGCAGCGAAGAAAATTTTGCGCTCTCGACAGCCTTTTCTAATAGGAAAATGGCCTCTACTCGGCGCCATACCGCTTGTGCCTTGTCGGCGCACAGCGGAGTTCGCAAGCCGGACCTGCTGCCTTCCCTTCTACGTACACTTTCAGAATGGAGGCTCAAACGCAGCGCAGGGCTCAGACCAAGTGCAAGTCGATTTGTACCACAAAGTTGGTAGACAGTGCCAAAACCGCGGAACCGAAAATGGCGTTTAATTTCGCGCACCTGCTGTCCGCCGCCTGTGGCGGCGCTCCGCACCGCTTGAGGCGCCTGCGGCGCCCCTGGCGGCGCGCTGTCCGCGCGCCCCTCTGTGGTTTTCGTGGGAGGCTCGGCTCTCGTAAGTCTCGATTTGTACAGGATTTCGACGTTAGTGGCAAAACTGCGGAACCGAAAATGGCGTTTAATTTTGCGCACCTGCTGTCCGCCGCCTGCGGCGGCGCTCCGCGCCGCTTGGGGCGCCTGCGGCGACCCCCTGGCAGTGGCAGCAGTGGTGTGTACGGCTGCGGGTGCGCCCGGTACACAAAACCGGCGCTCTATGGCGTGCTCCGGGGGAGCACGACTACGCAGTCGTGGCTTCCACACGCGAGAGAGTGGCTTCTATATTTACGAAAACATTGGGCGTCCCTAGTGCCGCATCCATAAGAAGTGACGTCACGGTTCCAACACACGACTCGAGGCTATACCTGAAGGTGCTTACAGGCCCTGGAGAACTAGAGTCTAGACGTCACTCTGTGCGCCGTGAAGCAGGAGAGGCGCGTGCTATGTGAGGACCTCCGTTTGTGAGGACCTTCGGATTGTGAGGACCTCTCTGTGGAGGGACGACCTCGCTGGATTGTATCCCCCACACGCCGTGCGCACGAGGGATAGCACAGCCCCTTGGCCGCAAGCCCCCCCCACGCGCGCACACACAAAACACCTTGCGCAACCATATGGACTATGGGATGATGTAGATTGTAGTTGTTTCGGATCCCCGCCCGCTGTGAGGACCTCCGGAGGACCTCTCGCACATGAGGACCTCACTCAAACTCAGACTCTCTCGAGCCGACGACTGGGCGGATTTCAGGTGAAGAACAGCCAGGCTCGGACTGGACACCAACGCGGAATGGGTGGACGCTGGACAGTATGTATGTATGTATGTATGTATGTATGTATGTATTTATGTATGTAGGAAGGTGGACAGTGATCAATAGCGAAGTGCGCTGAAAAGAAATCCCGAGCGCGCGATTCTTTTAATCTGAATTTTCTTTTTATCTACCCTGAGTTGCTCGTGTGCGGGCTAGCGCCGGCACCACGGCCGCACACAGTTGCCCAAAGTCATGACCCGCGATGCGCCCAGATTGCGAGCGGTGGCGCTCTTGCTTCTGCTCGTCGGCACGCAAGCCGGGCGTGGTGGCGGCGGCGGACGTGGCGGCAGGAACCGCAACCGAGAGGAGCCGGCCACCGACTCGCGAGCCGCTCCCGCCACCCCGGCCGCCGCTGCAGCGGCGCCGGCGCCGGCCTCACTCGGCGGCGACGGCGGCAGTTGCGACAGCTATCAGTGCGGCGGCGCGCAGGGGCGCTGCGTGGCGGCGTGGCGTGAGTGCGGCGGGAGCTGGGAGGCGTTGGCGGCGCGGGCAGCGGCAGAGACGGAGAGCCCGTGGAGGACTGCCTTCCTCGCCTTCCTCGCCGGCTTTGCCGCGCTCAACGGCGCCGGCGTCTGGCTCCGCCGCAAGCTCGGCGCGCTGGCCGCGCCGCAGCCCTCCCCTCTCAGGGGCAGCGAGGCGGGACAGGAGCTGGCGAGTCAGTGAGCGGGTCGTGTGTCACAGTGCCCTTGCCTCCTCCACTGCCACCACCACCACCCGCGCCCCGCGACCCCAGAGCGCGTGCGCGCGTGCCCCATCGCCCAGGTCCTTCCCTGTTTCGGCCGGTGAGGCGGCATGTGTGTGTAAGTCGTACTGATGTGTGTAGCGAGTATGTGCGGTCTTTTCCCCCGGGGAGCGGCGGTCGCACTTTTATTGCGCCTACGCCCGCCTAGCCATGAAGGCACGCGGGCGCCTGAAAGAAAACTCCGCAATCGAGGAAACGTACGTACACTCATGGGGCGTGCGCCATTTTCGTTCTCGTGGTAGTAAAGCAACCCGCTGAGTAGCTCAGCGGCACAGACACGGCACAAGACATTGTGCTCTTCTCTTCACCTGGTCGCGGGCGCCGCCGCTCTGCGGCTCGAGCGGCTCTATCTGCCGGTGCACCCCGCCGCCCCACCGGCGCTCGACGCGCGCCGCGACGAGCACCTCACGGTTGCCGGGAGGAGGAGGAGGCGGCGGGCCTCAGCTCTTCCGCTTGAAGGCATTCTTGAAGGCGGTGAAGTCCTTGGCGAGGGAGGTCGCCGGCTTGGAGGCTGCCCCGCCCCCGCCCCCACCCTCCCGCGGCGAGGCGCCCCCCGCCGGCACGGAGAGCGCCTACTCTCGGGGCAATCTGCGGGTCATCTCGGGCAATCTCGCCGAGGCGCCTCCCTCCCCCTCCCGGCACGGAGAGCGCCTGCGAGGACGCCTGCCCGCGCGTGCGGAAGCCGGGGACGGCCGGCGGGGCGGGCGACCAGCCGGCACGCACCGCGCCGGCGAGGCGCGTGGCGAGCGGCTGCAAGTCGAGCGACGGCTCCGCCTCCGCCCCGAACCGGGCGAGGGTCGGCAGCTCCGCGAGGTAGCCGCGGAGAGACTCGGCGCGCGCGGAGCCTGCGCGCTGAGTACGCATACCTCAGGGCGGGGAGACGGGCATGGTGCAGTGTCCTCAGAGCACCGCGTGAGTCCGAGGGGGGGCGACTGCAATTGAATACGGCCGACTACGGCCGAATGCAATTGCATACGTGTCCTCTCGAGCGCTGGCTGAGAGGCATGACTCCGTAGTCAGCGTCTAGGGCTGGAGAGATGGGGAGATGCGGGGAGATATGGGGAGATGCCGGGGGGAGACATGACTCCGTAGTCAGCGTCTAGGGCTCGAGATATGGGGAGATGCGGGGAGATATGGGGAGATGCCGGGGGGAGACATGACTCCGTATTCCCGCGTCTACGGCGCGGAGCCCGCGAGAGGAGGAGGCTCCGCCTCGTCGGCGGCGTCGGCGCGCCCGATCTCCGCCGCCAGCTCGGCGTACCGCAGCAAGAGCGCGGTGACGATCGCCTCCGCCGCGAGCGGCGCGTCTGCCGAAGAAGCGAGCGCCAGCCGTGCCGAGCGGAGAAGCGGCCGCAGCGCCGAAGTCGCGTCGCCGATCGTCTCGACGGGCCCAGCCTCGCGGAGCGCCTAAGAGGAGGGGAGAGGGCGGAGGGTGATGCCAAAGGGAGAGGGCTGTGGCTGGCTATGGCCGCGGGAGGAGAGGCAAAGCCCTTCACCT
>NW_005199944.1:140736-143923 GCF_000372725.1 Emiliania huxleyi CCMP1516
GGGCGGGAGGTTCGACGGTAGGGCCCCACGTGTCCCCCTCCCAAGTCAGGTCCCGGTTGGACGGGGCGACGGGCCCCCCCCCTTGAGCCCCGTACCCCCCCTGGGTAAGCCCGGCCGTAAGTTCAGTCTAATGACTGATGAATGGGTTCCACTAAAAAAAAAAAACGCCGCCTGGGTAAGCCCAAACGGGAGCGCCGAAAGGGGGGGGGAAACCTCCCTGCCCACCCCGGAGAGGAGGGATTCGACCAGGCTGGCGGATTCCCAAAGGCCCGCGGCGTCGAAGAGCAGACTCCCCTCCCTCCTCACCTGGGGAAGGGGAGGGGTCGACCAGGGGTCCGAGGCGTTTTTTGGAAGCGGGTGATTTGGGGACCCCCCCCCCCCCCCCCGCCCCCCCTCCCTCCCTCCCTCCCTCCCTCCCTCCCTCCCTCCCTCCCTCCCTCCTCCCCTCCCTCCCTCCCTCCTCCCCTCCCTCCTCCTCCTCACCCGGTCCTCGAGCGGGCGGAGCACCGCAAGAAGAGACGCCTCGCTTGCCGAGCCACCTGTTCACAGCTGCAAGGTGTGAAGAGACGCCTCGCTTGCCGACCCGCCTCCAGCTCCTCCTCCTCCACCTCCTCCTCCTCCGCCTCCACCTCCGCCTCCACCGCCTCCGCCTCCTCCACCTCCGCCTCCTCCTCCACCTCCTCCACCTCCACCTCCGCCTCCACCGCCTCCGCCTCCTCCTCCTCCTCCGCCTCCTCCTCCTCCGCCTCCACCTCCGCCTCCACCTCCTCCGACCCCGCCCTCCAGCTCGTCCGCCTCTCCCGCGCCGCCGTCGACGCCGCCGCCCTCCGGTGGCCCGGCCTCCGGCAAGCCGAACCCGCCGCCCGCCTCCTCGCTGCTCGTGGCGGCGGCGGCGGTCGTGGCGGCGGCGCTCTGCCAGCGCGACGCCGCGTGCGCAAGCCACGTCGTGAAGATCGGCTCGAGGCCCATCTTGACCTGCAATCTCGGGTAATCTCGGGTAATCTCGGGTAATCTCGGCTCGACGCCCATCTTGACCTGCACTCTCGGGCAATCTCGGGCAATCTCGGGCAATCTCGGCTCGAAGCTCTCGGCCTGCACGCCCATCCCCTCCAGCTGGGTGCGCACGCCGCGCAGCGCCGCCAACATGCGGACCGCCTCGGGCGTGAGTGACGGAGTGGCGAGCAGCGTCGCCTGCAGCAGCGGCTGCACGCACCGCCACAGCGCGGCGGCCGCCTCGGCGGTGGCGGCGGGCAGCTGCGCGCGCAGCTGTCCCGAGTAGGCGGCCTCGCTGCCAAGCTCGTCGCTCACCTGTTCACAGCCGGGGCCGTGTGTGAAGAGACGCCGTTCACAGGTGGCCTCGCTGCCGAGCTCGTCGCTCACCTGTTCACAGCCGGGGTATTGTGTGAAGAGACGCCGTTCACAGGTGGCCTCGCCGCCGGGCTCTCGTCGCTCACCTGTTCACAGCCGGGGCCGTGTGTGAAGAGACGCCGTTCACAGGTGGCCTCGCCGCCGGGCTCTCGCCGCTCACCTGTTCACAGCCGGGGCCGTGTGTGAAGAGACGCCGTTCACAGGTGGCCTCGCCGCCGGGCTCTCGCCGCTCACCTGTTCACAGCCGGGGCCGTGTGTGAAGAGACGCCGTTCACAGGTGGCCTCGCCGCCGGGCTCTCGCCGCTCACCTGTTCACAGCCGGGGCCGTGTGTGAAGAGACGCCGTTCACAGGTGGCCTCGCCGCCGGGCTCTCGTCGCTCACCTGTTCACAGCCGGGGTCGTGTGTGAAGAGACGCCGTTCACAGGTGGCCTCGCCGCCGGGCTCTCGTCGCTCACCTGTTCACAGCCGGGGCCGTGTGTGAAGAGACGCCGTTCACAGGTGGCCTCGCCGCCGGGCTCTCGCCGCTCACCTGTTCACAGCCGGGGTCGTGTGTGAAGAGACGCCGTTCACAGGTGGCCTCGCCGCCGGGCTCTCGCCGCTCACCTGTTCACAGCCGGGGCCGTGTGTGAAGAGACGCCGTTCACAGGTGGCCTCGCCGCCGGGCTCTCGCCGCTCACCTGTTCACAGCCGGGGCCGTGTGTGAAGAGACGCCGTTCACAGGTGGCCTCGCCGCCGGGCTCTCGTCGCTCACCTGTTCACAGCCGGGGCCGTGTGTGAAGAGACGCCGTTCACAGGTGGCCTCGCCGCCGGGCTCTCGTCGCTCACCTGTTCACAGCCGGGGTATTGTGTGAAGAGACGCCGTTCACAGGTGGCCTCGCCGCCGGGCTCTCGCCGCTCACCTGTTCACAGCCGGGGTATTGTGTGAAGAGACGCCGTTCACAGGTGGCCTCGCCGCCGGGCTCTCGTCGCTCACTGCGAGCAGCACCGACTCGAGCCAGAGCTGCGCATCGTCCTGCCGATCCGACACGACTCCACTAATCAATTAACTAATGAATTAACTGATTAGTGAACTAATCCTGCCGATCCGACGCGGCTCCAGTCACAGCTCTCAATCATCAACCACTCCGCCATCGCCCAGAGCTGCGCGTCGGCCTGCGCAGCCACGGCGGTCGCGCGGCCAAAGAGCTGCTTCATCGACTGACCGACCAGCGACCGCACCGCGTCGGCCGCGACGCGCTTGCTAGCATCCGCCGCCGCCGCCGCCGCCGCCGCCGCCGCCGCAGCCTCAGTCTCGTCCGGCGGCACGTCCGGCGGCTGGGCGGGCGGCGGGCGGGGAGGAGGGGCGGAGGCGAGGGCGAGCAGCTCGGCGGCGGCGGCGAGCGCGTGGAGGGGGAGCGGCGCGGGCGGCGGCCTAGTTCCGAACTGAGAGCCCGTGCATGCGAGTGAGAAGTGATGCAGGCCACGGGCGGCTCTGGCGGCGGCCCGAAGCTCGCGCGGTAGTCGCCGAGCAGCGAGCTGGCCTGCGCAGCCAGCCGGGGAGATGTGGGGGAGATGTGGGGGAGATGTGGGGGAGATGTGGGGGAGATATGGGGGAGATGTGGGGGAGATATGGGGAGATATGGGGAGATTAGCTGGCCTGCGCAGCCAGTCGCCCCCACACAGGACCCAGCGCGGGCGGCGGACGCAACGAGGGAGGCGGCGCCGCAGACGCGCCCACGCCAGCCGCAGGAGAGGGCGCCGCCCCCTCACCGCCGCCCTGCGCCGCCGGCGCGCCGCCGCCCGCCTCCTCCTCCGCCGCCTCCGCAGCTGCCTCCGCCA
>NW_005199944.1:149098-151418 GCF_000372725.1 Emiliania huxleyi CCMP1516
TCGCCATGGACGGGGTCATGACTCTGTCTGGTCGATTAGTGGCGCTCGCACTCCGAGAGGAGGCGCGCCTGCTCGCCATGGACGGAGTCATGACTCTGTCTGGTCGATTAGTGACGCTCGCACTCCGAGAGGAGGCGCGCCTGCTCGCCATGGACGGAGTCATGACTGTGTCTGGTCGAGTAGTGGCGCCCGCACTCCGAGAGGAGGCGCGCCTGCTCGCCATGGACGGAGTCATGACTCTGTCTGGTCGATTAGTGACGCTCGCACTCCGAGAGGAGGCGCGCCTGCTCGCCATGGACGGAGTCATGACTGTGTCTGGTCGATTAGTGACGCTCGCACTCCGAGAGGAGCCGCGCCTGCTCGCCATGAATTGATCAAGTAATGTGTCCGCTCGGTTAGTGAAGAAGCCCGCACTCCGAGAGGAGGCGCGCCTGCTCGCCATGGACGGAGTCATGACTGTGTCTGGTCGATTAGTGACGCCCGCACTCCGAGAGGAGCCGCGCCTGCTCGCCATGGACGGAGTCATGACTGTGTCTGGTCGAGTAGTGGCGCTCGCACTCTCCGAGAGGAGCCGCGCCTGCTCGCCATGGACGGAGTCATGACTGTGTCTGGTCGAGTAGTGGCGCTCGCACTCCGAGAGGAGCCGCGCCTGCTCGCCATGGACGGAGTCATGACTGTGTCTGGTCGAGTAGTGACGCTCGCACTCCGAGAGGAGCCGCGCCTGCTCGCCATGAATTGATTAAGTAATGTGTCCGCTCGGTTAGTGAAGAAGCCCGCAATCGGAGCGAGGAGCCGCGCCTGCTCGCCATGGACGGGGTCATGACTGTGTCTGGTCGATTAGTGACGCTCGCACTCCGAGAGGAGGCGCGCCTGCTCGCCATGAATTGATTAAGTAATGTGTCCGCTCGGTTAGTGAAGAAGCCCGCACTCCGAGAGGAGCCGCGCCTGCTCGCCATGGACGGAGTCATGACTGTGTCTGGTCGAGTAGTGGCGCTCGCACTCCGAGAGGAGCCGCGCCTGCTCGCCATGGACGGAGTCATGACTGTGTCTGGTCGATTAGTGGCGCTCGCACTGCGAGAGGAGCCGCGCCTGCTCGCCATGGACGGAGTCATGACTGTGTCTGGTCGATTAGTGACGCTCGCACTCCGAGAGGAGGCGCGCCTGCTCGCCATGGACGGAGTCATGACTGTGTCTGGTCGAGTAGTGACGCTCGCACTCCGAGAGGAGCCGCGCCTGCTCGCCATGGACGGAGTCATGACTGTGTCTGGTCGAGTAGTGGCGCTCGCACTCTCCGAGAGGAGCCGCGCCTGCTCGCCATGGACGGAGTCATGACTGTGTCTGGTCGAGTAGTGACGCTCGCACTGCGAGAGGAGCCGCGCCTGCTCGCCATGGACGGAGTCATGACTGTGTCTGGTCGAGTAGTGGCGCTCGCACTCCGAGAGGAGCCGCGCCTGCTCGCCATGGACGGAGTCATGACTGTGTCTGGTCGAGTAGTGGCGCTCGCACTCCGAGAGGAGGCGCGCCTGCTCGCCATGGACGGAGTCATGACTGTGTCTGGTCGAGTAGTGGCGCTCGCACTCTCCGAGAGGAGCCGCGCCTGCTCGCCATGGACGGAGTCATGACTGTGTCTGGTCGAGTAGTGGCGCTCGCACTCCGAGAGGAGCCGCGCCTGCTCGCCATGGACGGAGTCATGACTGTGTCTGGTCGAGTAGTGGCGCTCGCACTCCGAGAGGAGCCGCGCCTGCTCGCCATGGACGGAGTCATGACTGTGTCTGGTCGAGTAGTGGCGCTCGCACTCTCCGAGAGGAGCCGCGCCTGCTCGCCATGGACGGAGTCATGACTGTGTCTGGTCGAGTCGTGACGCTCGCACTCGGAGAGGAGCCGCGCCTGCTCGCCATGAACGGAGTCATGACTGTGTCTGGTCGATTAGTGACGCTCGCACTCGGAGAGGAGCCGCGCCTGCTCGCCATGAATTGATTAAGTAATGTGTCCGCTCGGTTAGTGAAGAAGCCCGCACTCCGAGAGGAGGCGCGCCTGCTCGCCGCGTGCACGAGACGGCCACAGCCTGAGGCGAGGCGCGCCGCCGCCGCCGCCGCCGCCGCCGCCGCCGCCGCCCGCGCCCGCGCCGCCCGCAGCGCCGACCAGCGCCTCGAGTGCTGCTGCGTCGGGCTGTGAGTTCATCAGGCGGCGGGCCTAGGTGAGGGGTGGGGTGAGGGTGAGGGTGCTGTGGGCTGCCTGTCAGGGCGGGGGTTAGGGTGCGGGCTAGGGTTGGGGGTAGGGTTAGGGTTGGGGTTAGGGTTGGGGTTAGGGTTAGGGTGAG
>NW_005199943.1:0-2271 GCF_000372725.1 Emiliania huxleyi CCMP1516
GGTTAAAGGGAGGGGGGGCGGCAAAAAGCACAGAAATCGCGTATCATATGTTGAGGGAAAAGCCGGAAAGTCCAAACACATGAGTACAAGTAGTAACATTGCAGACATGCGGGGGTAGGGCGCTTAGCGGTATGGTACGGCACAAATAGAGGGCCTCTCGAGCCGGATCAACAGATTAAAGGAAGTAAAGGATGATTCCGGATCGGAATAGATTTAGAAGGGGTTGGTCGCAGCTTGCGCCCGGTGGTGTGACTGGCTCGATATGTAAGACAAAACGAGGGGGGGGCGACACACACACACACACACTCACACACTCACACACTGGAGACCGCCCGGGGAGTGGAGGGGTGGTGGGATGGGCGAGGCTGGGCGCGCCTCGGGCGTGCGCTGGACGAGGCAAGCGGCGGTCTCGCCATTCATGTGCGACTCGGCGCACACCCCGCCGCTCCCAATCTCCGCGCCGCAGCCCGTGAGCATGCTGAGGTAGGCGTTGCAGCCCGCTGAGCGCCCAGCCTCGCCAAGGGCCTAGATCGGTGGGGTGGGTCTCAGCGCGACCGTTGTGCACCGAGAGCATTAAAGTAGCAGAGTGTGGTGCACGCCTGGAGGCACGCCTCGATGCCCTCCGGAGAGAGGTCCGCTCCATCGCCGAGGCAGTGCGACGAGGTGTCACTCTCGCACGATGGCAGCGGCGCGGCGTGACACAGCGACAAAATGAGGAGCGTGAACTTGAGCAACATCGAGAGGTAGCTGGTCGCGCTGGGTGAGGTGGCGTCCCTGCAAGAAGAATTACAACTTTATGCTGGTAGCAACACTAGGCACGGGAGATTCCAAAATCCTGCTCGTGCAGGTGGGGACCCTGTCCTCGTCCCATCCCTCGTTTGGCGTGTGTTTTCTTTCTTTCTTTCTAGGCACGGGAGAGGCGCGCACTGGCACAACAAGAATTTTTATTTATTTATTTTTGCGCAAGTAATTTGCATTTTCAAGATTTTATCACGCCCGGTAGGGTTGGGAGAAAGATTAAGAAGGGACAGGCCTGTCGCGGGCCACCTTGTCCGGAGCCACTTGAGGTTCGTACACAGTAAAGCACTCTTCCCGCCCCTCTGGCTGCGCCGGCTGCACGGCCTTCCCGCCGACCCTGCCCTCTTTCTTAGTCTTGGTTGCCTTAGCCCGTCGCCTGTGCCTTTCTCGCTTCAGCCGCAACTTTTCAGCATGTTTTTCTCGCAGCGCCTTGGCCTCCTTCGAGGTGAGTATGCGCAATGGCGCCGGCGGTGGCGGCGAGATCTTAAGCCGCTCCAGATACAGTCGATGGCTCTCCTCCCACCACCTCGCCAGCGAGTGCTCATTCTCCTCGGCTTGGTCTTGCAGCCTCGTCTTGCACTGGAGAGCGTGCTGACGGGCCTGCTGCTCAATCATCACCGCGACCTTACGATTGAGACTTGTGTGTCTTGTCGGTAGGTTTGACATAGACACCTGTATTTTGCCCCGGGGTGCGTGTAGGCACATCGGGCCCAGATCGCGGTCCCCCTCATCTCCACTCGCGCGTGACGGCGACCGCGCGGCGGGGGGACGCGCACGCGCGCGACTCGCGCGCCGCAGGTGGAGCGGGCAAACACCGTGCGTCGTGGAGCCGCGCGGGAGGCCGCTGTTCCGTCTATGAGTATGACTGTGATCTCAAGATCTCCCTCCCTCCCCCCCTCTCTCTCTCTCTCTCTCTCTCTCTCTCTCTCTCTCTCTCTCTCTCTCTCTCTCTCTCTCTCTCTCATTCCAGAGGGGCGAGAGTGCATGGACATGGTGGCCGGGCGCAGGCACATGCTTGTACGGTGGGCCCAGGCCCGTCGAACGCGCGGGGCACACTCCTCCTCTCCACACCCTGATGGGGGGAGGGGGAGGAGGAGGGGCGGAGAGACACGCGGGGCCGGGGGAGCGGCAGCACGCGGCGCTCGGGTTCAGGCCGGCGCACAAAAGCTCAAGCTGGGCGACGACCGCCTCGGCGCCGCGGTGGGCGGCAAGGGCAAGGCGCCCTGGCTGCCTCCCCCCTGACCGCCGCACGACGTGACCGAGAAGGGGATTTGAGCGGAGAGATCCGAGAGACGGGAAGCGGCT
Organism: Emiliania huxleyi CCMP1516; assembly: GCF_000372725.1. Lineage (NCBI taxonomy): Eukaryota > Haptophyta > Isochrysidales > Noelaerhabdaceae > Emiliania > Emiliania huxleyi. Next base: position 2,104 of record NW_005199943.1, read on the forward strand.
CTCCGAGATGGCGGCCGCTCTCACGTGCACGGAGGCGAGCAGCTAGTCCACTGTGTAGTATCAAGTAGCCAAGGCGATATCGGATATGCGTTTGCGGACAATGGGCAGCGAGGCTCGACCTCGAGACACACGCGCGCGAAATGCTGCGCGCGCGCTCGCGCACACATA
>NW_005199942.1:0-2271 GCF_000372725.1 Emiliania huxleyi CCMP1516
CGACGCGCCCTGGTCGCCTCTCCTCGCCGGCAGCTCGCCCTTCGGCGAGGGCGGCGCGATGTGGCCCATGCGCGCCACCTTGGCCTGCACGTACGAGAGGCACAGGTCCGACACGTCCGCCTTCCACAGCGACTCCATCCTCACCACCGTCACGCCGAGCGCCCGCAGCGCGTTTGCCTTGAACGGGTTGTTGGAGAGGAGGCGGATGGAGCGAACGCCGAGGTTGCGCAGCATGAGCGGGACGCACGTGTACGTGCGCGCCTCGTCGGGCTCGCCCAGCGCCCGGTTCGCGTCCACCGTGTCGAGATTCTGCTCGTGCTGCAGCCGGTACGCCGCAACCTTTTTTGCGAGGCCGATCCCGCGCCCCTCGTGCGGCGTGTAGATGAGGACGCCGCCCTCGGCAGCGATGAGCCGCTGCGACTCGCGCAGCTGCGCCTCGCAGTCGCACTTGACCGACCGCAGTATCTCCGACGTGAAGCACGCGTCGTGAAGCCGGACGAGCACGCCCTCCCGGCCGTCAAGGTCGCCGCTCGAGGAGACGACCCACGGCTTATCCGGTCCAGTGGCCGGGTCGTGATACACTTGCATCAGCACCGTGCCCTCAGCCGTGGGAAGCGTGCACGACGACTCGAGCGTAGCCATGCCGGAAGAGGAGTGGAGCACGTAAGAGCACGTAAGGGCCCGGCGGGGGCGGAGTCTCGCCCAAGCTCAGCCTAGCTCGTCGTTTGGCTCTTCGGCGAAATTTCTCATCGAGCCAGTCCTCGCCGTAAAAGGTGCGAGCCCTCGCCCGTAAAAGGTGCGCGAAGGGCAGAAGGCAGAGAAGGAGCGCGACCGCAGCAAGCGCAAGCGGTCGAGCAGAACACCGTCGCGAGGCCTGCTTGCACCCGTACCCGTCGCACCCGACCTCTCCCTTCTCAACGGCGTTCCTAACGCCCAGCAAGCCCCTACCTCCCCCGCCGCCGCTGAGCAAGCACCCGAGCCGGCCGCCCCTGGCGCCGCTTCGTCGCAAGGCGCGGCGCAAGCGCTTGCTACGATGGCGCTGCCGACTACGATGGCGCAGACAGACACTGCCCAAGGACATTGATTGAGAAAGTGCTCGGACGCCGAGCTGGAGGAGCACTTCTCCGCGGTGCGCCCACCTTTCTCAATGTACGTGGCTCTTACGTTCCTGTATTTCTTCATTTTCCAGCCCTTCGAAGCCCTGGCTCATCCAACGCTTCTTCTCCTCCCCCGACATCCACGAGGGAAACGCTCTCGCCGAGCGCTGCTGGGGAACCCTCCTTCACTGCACGCGCACCGCTCTCGTCCACGCTGGGGGAGATCGGGAGCACATTCAGTTCTGGCCCTACCTTTTCAGCCAGTTTGCCCGCGTCCACAACCTCCTACAGACGAACAGGGGCTCCAACGCTGAGCCACGATGGGTCTCGCCTATCGAGGTCGCCAGCGGCCACCCTCGCAACTACGCCCTCGAGAACTTCAAGGTGATGCTCTGCGACTGCTCCTGCGTCCTCCCCGAGTCGCTCCGCGCGCACGACCTCACCCCCACTCGTCTCAAGGGCATCAACCTCGGCCACGACCCGCGGCGCTCCAAATACCTCGTCTACATCCCCGCCGTCCGGCGGATCATCTCTACCGCCGACGTCATCTTCGACGAGTTCTCCTTCACCACCCTCGGCGGCGCCTGGCAACCCTTCAAGATCCGCGGCGCCGTCGAACAAGAACGCCCTCAAGTCCCCGAGGCGATCGTCCGCGCCGAGCCTCCCGCCGCACCAGCGGCGCCAAGGGGCGCGCCCATCGCCCCGCCCGCCGCGCGAGCTGCGCCCGCTCAGCCCGCCGTCCCGCGGCGCTCACCTCGGATCGCCGCGCTCGTCTGACCAAGCTGTACTACTCCCACGTTGTTCAATTGAAGACATCCAGTCGACCGCTCCGATAGTCTACTACCTTGAGCCCGGGAGACGGAAGGTCACATGCCACGTTCACTAGCTCGCGCCTCTGATCAGCGTGACAATTACTTCCTTCACACTCCGCTGTTGTCTGCCGCATCTGAAGACCGCGCAGACAATGGGGGAGTGTTGGGAGTGTGAATACCCCACTCGTGTATATAGAGAGATGTCCCTGTTGATTACTGTCCGATAGTCGAGATGCCTTGTTCCAGAGGGATGTGTCCTGGACGGCGTCTCGTCGTGGTCCTTCAGGACGATAGCTTTGTCCCTTTCAGGATGATGGTGATCTTGGTTTGACCGTTCCTGTACGCCTCGGTACAGACCCTCG
>NW_005199941.1:0-2266 GCF_000372725.1 Emiliania huxleyi CCMP1516
AGCTCGGACGACACACGTGGACCCTGGTGCGCTGCGCCTCCAGACGGATCGCGACAAGCGCGCATCGCCGTGACGTGCGCGCCATCTCGTGCCCGCAGCTCCACACCACCGCCGCCTACTACCCGGAGACGGCCTCGCCGTCGCAGCAGACCCTGGCTGAGCAGTTCATTCGCTCGCTCGGCGAGCTCTACGCGTGCTCTCACTGCGCCGCGGACTTTCGGAGCGAGGTGGAGGCCTCGCCACCACGGCGTGCTTCCGCTCCGCCTACTGCGCCGCCCTCCCGCGCCGATGATTATTCCGCACCGCCGCTGGCAGGCTGGGCTCGCGCGAGGAATTTTGCCTGTGGATGTGCGAGCAGCACAACGCCGTCAATGCCAAACTGGGCAAGCCCGTCTTCCCGTGCACGCTTGCCAGGCTCGATGCGCGCTGGCGCGACGGAGGCGCGCGCTGCGACGAAGAAGGCGCAGAGAGCTCAGGCCCCGCGATAGACTAACAACTAAGAATATAAATTGTGTTGTCCCTGTGTGGCTTCGGGCGCTCGGCTGAGCACCGTCGTGCTCGGGGCCAGGTGTGTTAGCCCTGTCAAACTCCGGTCCTTGGTTATCTGATTTTTCGCTTTGCTTTCTCTTCTTTGTCGCATATTGGCACAACGGCCCACATGCCGCCGGCGGGCCGGTCACCGCCGAGTTCGACTACAATCACATGCAATCACATGCAATCAACGCAATCCAGTGGGATTGCGGTCGCGCCCACTCTCGATTGCACCCACCCTTTTTTTTCCACCCGCCACGCGAAGAGAAGTCAGAAGAAATTCAGCCTGGATTTCTTCTTCTCCGCGCGCGCTGGTAGATGATCTCCCGGAGAAGAGTCGGAGGGACCTTGGCGCCGGGGTCACGAGGAACTTGCAAGTCGTGGCCGAGGCGGCGACGGGAGCGGTGCAGAGGTGGATCCAGCTCAATGATGAGGCTACGGCGCGCATAATGAAGAAAGAGGAACACATCGAGTGGCTGAGGAAGCTCTTCGCTGGGTGGAAGGAGGCCCGGCCAGCCTTGAGGGAGTCGCGGATGAGGAGGGATAATGGAGGCAACGCAGGGACGGGCCAACAGCCAGAGGGACGAACGAGGGCCGCGACGGCGGCTCAAGCGGGAGGGAGCGGAGACGGTGGGCAGAGAGCGAAGTGGGTGAGACTGATGATGCTCCTTCGACTTAGGGAGCGGTTCAGATGCTGGGCGGGCTTCAGGCTGGTGCTCACGCGAAAAGGAATCGACGCGATGTGCAAAGCATACAAGAAGGGGAGAGGGAAGAGGAGAGACGCCGGTGAGGACGAAGCAGAAACTAGCGCAGACGAGAGCAGGGCAGACCCGGGGACTGGGGAGCCGGAGCAGACGGCATCGGCCGCCGAGGGAACGTTGGGAAGAGGCACGAGGAGGGCGGCGACCTCGACCGACTATGGAGGACCCGTCGCCAGACGACGCAGGGCAGAAGACGGTGAGGCGGAGCAGACGCGCAGGGCGAGACGAGGGAGGGAGCAGGACTTTGCGGAGATCAGCAGGAGGATGTACGAAGAGATTAGGAGCAGCAGGGACCCGAGGGACCATGTGGAAGACGGCTAGTGCTAGTCCCCCATCGGGAGGACGACCCCGGCTAGTCGCCGACCACACCCACAAAGAACCCTGCACAAAGATCGCAAGGGCGGGGGCCTGTTCCTTTTTACCCATCTCACAGTAGAGAGGTGTCCGTTTTTATTTATTTATTTATTATCCGCGGGTGAACAGAGAAACCCATACTGGTACTCCGGGGGTTTCTTTTTTCGTCCCCTACCTTCACACTGCTGTGAATACGTCCCGAACCCATACTGTGACCTGGTAGCATATGCTCGCGGCACGCGGGCGGCGGCCGCCGGCCTGAGCCCTGGCTGTCAGGCTGTCAGGTGCTGTCAGGTGATCTGTCGGGCTGTCGGGCAGCTGTCAGGCACTGTCAGGTGCCTCTGTCAGACCAGCTGTCGGGTGCTGTCAGTGCTGTCGGGTGCTGTCGGGTGCGTGTCTGACAGTCGAGGGGCTCTGTAGCTGTCGGGTGCTGTCAGAGCTGTCGGGTGTTGCTGTCAGACGCTGTCGGAGCTGTCAGAGCTGTCAGGCTGCTGCTGCTGTCAGACGTTGGGCTGTTGCTGTCAGGTGCTGTCAGGTGGTGCTGTCGGGGTGCTGTCAGGCTCTGACACACACCAGCCACACTTATGACACTATCAAGAGGAGACCAGCAGGACTCTACT
>NW_005199940.1:0-2265 GCF_000372725.1 Emiliania huxleyi CCMP1516
AGAGCTGCAGCCGGGTCTAATGTTGGTCGAATGACACTTTTCGGCACGATGGGTTTTAAGCATTTGATCCCCCCTTGCTTCGTAAGAAAGAAAGAAAAAATTGACACAAACCCAAACGAGGGACTGAGGACGCACAGGGTCCACACCTGCACGAGCAGGATTTTGGAAGGACGACGATCAGGGGCACGCAGGTGGGGGGCTCTCCTGCTCCTGATAAGGGACACGACAGGCTCGCAGCGCGGTGCACTCCCAACTCCACTGGCGGTCTCATCTCCGCAGTCTAAATAAATAAAACGGACATCCCAAGCTAGGGCTGGGTAGAGCAGAAACTAGCGCAGACAAGAGCAGGGCAGACCCGGGGACTGGGGAGCCGGAGCAGACGGCATCGGCCGCCGAGGGCTCGAACGTTGGGAAGAGGCACGAGGAGGGCGGCGACCTCGACCGACTATGGAGGACCCGTCGCCAGACGACGCAGGGCAGAAGACGGTGAGGCGGAGCAGACGCGCAGGGCGAGACGAGGGAGGGAGCAGGACTTTGCGGAGATCAGCAGGAGGGTGTACGAAGAGATTAGGAGCAGCAGGGACCCGAGGGACCATGTGGAAGACGCCTAGTGCTAGTCCCCCATCGGGAGGACGACCCCGGCAGCCCGGCTAGTCGCCGACCACACCCACACAAAGAACCCTGCACAAAGATCGCAAGGGCGGGGACCTGTTCCTTTTTACCACCTCACAGTAGAGAGATCTCCGTTTTTATTTATTTAAAATATTTATTTAGGGCTGGGTCGAGGACAGACACGACACACGTCCCCACCTTTGCAGGATTTTGCAAAAGCGAGGGGGGAGGGCGCATCGCCGCGCGGAGAGGGCTGGGCACAGGGCACAGGGGATCTCTCTCGCATAGGATACTCATGAAAGAAAGAAAACGGACAACCCAAGGGATAGAAAGAAAACAGACAACCCAAACGAGGGATAGGGGAGGAGGACAGGGTCCACACCTGCACGAGCAGGATTTTGGAAGGACGATCAGGGGGACAGGTGGGCTCTCCTGCTCCTGACAAGGGAGACGACAGGCTCGCAGCGCGGTGCACGGTGGAATCCCAACTCCACTGGCGGTCTCATCTCAGTCTATGGGTTACTCATCTCAGTGTATCGCGCGCGAGATTCTTTTTGCCAGTGCGCGCCAGTCCCGTGCCCAGAAAAGAAAGAAAGAAAGAAAACAGACAAACCCAGACGAGGGATGGGGGAGGACACAGGGTCCCCACCTGCACGAGCAGGATTTTGGAAGGACGATCAGGGGGACAGGTGGGCTCTCCTGCTCCTGACAAGGGAGACGACAGGCTCGCAGCGCGGTGCACGGTGGGCTCCCAACTCCACTGGCGGTCTCATCTCAGTCTAGTGACCTGCCTCCAGCTTCCCGCTGGCAGTCTCTCACTACCACATAAATAAATAAATAAATAAACCGGACATCCCAAGCTAGGGCTGGGTCGAGGACAGACACGTCCCCACCTTTGCAGGATTTTGCAAAAGCGAGGGGGGAGGGCGCATCGCGGCGCGGAGAGGGCTGGGCACGGGCACAGGGGATCTCTCTCGCATAGGATACGCACTCGGCGGCACGAGGGCAAGGCTGGGCGTCCTATTTGTGCTCCCTCCGTTTCCCTCGCTCTCGGGCACTATTCATCTGACCACTCATCAGAGGGGCTTCTAGGCGATCGGCCGCGCTCCGGGGCAGGGCTGGGTAGGATGGGCTCGGGCCACTCGCCCGTGCGGGTGTATCCCCGCATGAGCCGGATGGAGGCCTCGACTGTCCCTCGCGGCAGGCTCTCGAGCAGCTCGAGCAGCTCTCCCGCCGCCACCGCCGCGTCGTACTGCTCCTTCAGGCCGAGCGCGCCGCAGACCCTGCGGACCGCCTCCTGCTGCACCTCGTCCGGTAGATCGGTGTCATAGCCGGAGGAGTCGGCGGAGGACGCCCGCTTGGCGGTGTTGTGCGAGGGAGCATGTAAAATTCTTTTTGCCGGTCATGGCGGGTTGAGCCGAAGAACCATGGACCGGGACCGCTTGACACCTGACCAGCCGATTAGCGCAGCAGACGTGGCGTCTGTCTACCTCCGCCCGCCATCGTCCGGCGCAAAGCGCCAGAAGCAGGCGTCGCCTCTTGATCTCGGCCCAATTCTAACTGCAGCCAAGCGGCTGGCCAAGTCGGAGGAGACGGCAACGCGCAAGGCGCTCGGTGCAAACCCCAACGACGAGCTGCGCCCAGACGGACAGA
>NW_005199939.1:0-2264 GCF_000372725.1 Emiliania huxleyi CCMP1516
GGCGTCGCCAGGTGCGCGCGCTCCTGGTGTGAGCGCGCCGCGGCTCTGTGGAGTCCGAGGCTCCGGTGAGCGAGATGGCAGTGAGAATATGCACGTCCGTAGAACACTTCTATGCTCCGCCGTATTACACTGGACGCGGGTCGTGCTACTGTACCTGCTTGAGACGTTCTGCGGCGATGTGCGGCCGCAGTTTACTTCTCGGCTCCCGACACCGCTGTCCTAAACGCCTCGCCCACCTCGCTGGCGAATTCGCCGACGTTCGCCTCGTTGATCTTCTTCGACTGCCGCTTGGCTCCGAACGCCGTCGCAAACAGGTCCTCAAATCCTTTGCTGTAGCCCACGCCGCTGTCGCCGAAGATTCCCAAGTCTTTGCTGACGTCGGGCAGATCGGCGGGCTTGTCGGCCGCGGCCGCGCCCGAGGCGTCGCAGAAGCTATCACACTGGTTCGCGCAGTACGACTTGTTCCCGGGCGCGACTGTGTTGCACTCCTTGAAGCAGCTCGCCTTGCACTCGGCGGGCGTCATCGGGGCCTCATCGGCGAACGCGCCGGAGCCACCGCCACCGAAGGCGGCCGCACCGAGGACGAAGCTCAGCGCCTGGCGGCGGCCTACAGGAGGCTGCGGAAGCCGGAGCGCGTGGCCGCACGCTGCGCAGGTGAGCACCAGGTAGCGAGCGAGCATTCTCTGAGCTGCGCCAGACCGGAAGAATTTTATCTGCCCAGAGGGGTGGTTGAGGGGAGAGAGAGAGAGATTTTTAGCAATACCAAACAACTCTAACACTCACACGTCATTTGGGGCCTGGAGCCCTGTTCACGCGCGCGCGAGACGTGCAGACAGGGTTGCCAGGTGAGAGCGAATGGCGCGGTTCACGCCTCGCACAACAGAGAGAGAGATAGATGCGCTCTGCATGGTGGGACATAAAAGAAAGCGAGTACTTGGGCGAGTAGGCCGTGCGGTCGACGCTGCCGCGCGCGGCTTTGCGCGCGAGGCGGCGCAGCTTGAGAACGGCGGTGGGCGAGAAGCCGCCGCCGAACGTCTCGTGGAGCAGCAGGTTGAAGTTGTTGCGCTTGACAAAGATCGCGTCGTGGTAGAAACCGCGATGCGCCTTGACGTAGCCGTGGCCGTTCTTGTGGTCGAAGGGTTGGCCGGGTTGCCCGCGCGCCTTGCAGCCCATGTTTAGGCGGCGGGCCTTCTCTTCGGTGTTGCCGAAGGCGTAGGAGTGGCCAACGGAGGCGGGCGTGCCGCCGCTCGAGGCGTTGCCAACGCCCGCCGAGGAGGTCTTGAGGAGGGGCGTCCAGAGCTTGACTTCATTCACCTCATCGCATCCTCCCGGGCCAGCGTGGGGTTCCGCGAGGTCGACCTTGTACCCCTCGTTGTACTGCCGGGTGAGCTCTGGTTTCTCCTTGTCACCGTGCACGACCGGCGCGTTGGCCGGGGCGCGCATCGCGTCCGCCCAGGCGGCGAGGACGCCGTCGTGGGGCCGCCGGTGGTGGGCCTTGTTGTAAAGGTAGTCGCCGAAGAAATCGACTGGCATGCCCCGCTCGAGCGCGACCCGAAGGGTGGGAAGCGCCGCGGAGAGCCAAAGGCCGAGCTTTCGCTGGAGCTCGTCTTGGAGGGTGTCGGAGGAGAGGGCGGTGGCGTACGTACCGTCGACACGGACATCGAAGGCCTTGCCGGCGAAAGGCGTTGAGGCGGAGACGAAGCGCGCGGCTTCGCGGTTGTTGACGGCGCTGTCTCCGAGGGACGGGTTGTTCTTGACGTGCACATCCCGCGCCTTGACGAGCTCCTGGTGCGCGTACCAGTCCTTGTGATTCTTGATGGCAGCGAGCGCCCGCGGCCGCGGGTACGTGGATTTGCAAGTGCCATTGAGAATCGCGTCGGTAGCTGGAAGGGACTCGGGCTCGGGGAGCGGGACGCTCTTGGGGTAGAACTCAGTCAGGTAGCCGCCGCGGACGGTGTAGTACTTGTTTTTGTCGCGGGCGGCGCGCTTCTCGCACACCTCCTTCCAGTCCGAGAGGGCGGACTCGTAGGTGGCGATAGCTGCGGCGATGGCGGGGTACTTGGACGCACCTCCCTCGTAGTGGGCGAAGTCGGGGTTGTGGGCGACGAGAGGGTGCGCCAGTTCTTGAGGAGCGACATCGAGGAGCGACATGGAGAAGTCGCTGTCGGCTCGCGAGTTTGTTCACTTTGGGATCCTTCACGACTTCCTCCACTCAAAAAGCACGATTCTCAAGTTGGGCCCTCTAGGGGCGAGGACGTCAGCGA
>NW_005199938.1:0-2264 GCF_000372725.1 Emiliania huxleyi CCMP1516
ACGAGGTGGAGGTGGAGGTGGAGGCGGAGAGCGACAGCGAGGAGGGGTCGGAGATGGAGGTGGAAGCGGCTGCCGCAGTTGCGGGCGTGTCCGCGGCTACAGCAGCAGAGGAGGAGGCCCTCGAGTGCGTTATTTGCTTGGACGACCTCAGCGCACACCCCGAGGCGCGTCTGCAGTCTCGCGACCCTAATGGCTGGGGCGCCACACGCTGCTGCCAGAGCCTCTTCCACTACCGCTGCCTGCACACTTGGCTCAGCGACGACAGCGAGGTCGAGACGAGCCGCGGTATGGAGCCGATAAACACGGCCTGCCCGGGCTGCCAAGGCTTCGTGTCGAAGTCGGCGTCGCGCATGCTTAGTTAGAGTGGGGAACACAGTAACTACGACTTTACAGTATTTTATGGGGGGGCGGGCGGCGTCGCTCGGGGCGAGTGCGCGGAGGAGGGAGAGGTGCGGTGCAGCCACAAAAGGCACAAGGCTGAAGCTTGAGAGTGTTGAGGGAGGAGGGGCGGGGCGAGGGAGGACGGGGGCTCCTCAGTCTTCATGTCGGCCTGCGGCGCGCCCTTCTCCTCGGTCTTCTCCTCGTCGGCCGTGGTGAGGAGCGCAAAGGAGTTGGGGCTGGGCCGGTGCTCGCCGGCGGCGGCGTCCGCGTCGGGCTTGGGCTTGGGCGCGTAGGCTAGCTTGCGGGTCACGGGCAGGAAGTCCTCCGCATCCTGGGTGGGAGGGAGTGTGGGAGGGAGGGGAGGGGCGACGGGAGCGGGTGGCGGGGGAGGCGGGGCTGGGAGGCGGCGGGGCGGAGGGTAGGGCCAGGGTTCGCAGCTCGCCGGTCCCGGGGCGATCGGCCGCGTAGAGAGCGCCTTTGCGCGCAGCGCGTACGCGTCGATTACGATGCCCGACACTTGCTTCGCCTTGGGCGCGATCTTCAAGGCGGCTGCGGCGGCGGCCGGTTCCGGCTTCGGCGCCGAGGGATCGAACTTGAAGTCCGCCCAAAAGCGGCTCGGGGCCTCCTTGACGTCGGGCTCCTTCTCCATCGGCGCGTCGACCCGCGCCGTCGGCTTGCACATTGAGAAGTTGAGGGACACGCGGGCACCGAGGCCGCCGCTTGCGACCGGCTTGGCGGAAGCCTTGATGAACGTCCGGCGCGAGGGCGGGACGAGCTTGAGTCGCTGCGTGCTCGTGGTGCTGTGGCCCCCGGTCAAAGTTCGCCCAGATTCGGTTTCACGCTGCTGAGGGCCGAGCGGCGAGTCGAGCTCCTGCCTCTGGCCCCCGTATGTGATATTCCCCATGTGCAGCGAGATGTAACGAACGGACGTCGGCGCAACTTCTCGTTGGCAGGTGCGTCGCGTTCGTCCCAGCTCTCTGCTCTGGGTTCTGATTTCAGTCGCCAGTCGCCATGGTCGATTTCAACAACCTTCTGAGCGGTTCGTGCTTGCGGCTCCTCGAGCGCTCAACGATGAGGTCGCGCAAGGTCAGATGGTCGTGTGTACCCAGATGTCGATTGCTGGAAGCGCCGCTTCATTCACCGTCAAGATCATGAATGCTGGTACTGGCAGGGATCTGGCAGAGCAGCTGGCGCCGCCGCTGATCAAGGGGCTGCTCGGCCTGACCGCTTCGGCGGCCGAGCTCGCGGCCGCGACGCAGGCGGAGCAGTCCGTGCATGCTACAAAGACATACACTGCTCGTCAGACTGCCCGATTCTACCCGGGTTGGAGGGACTGGAAGACTGCCTTCGAGCAGGCAGCCGCAGCTCCTCGGCCGCGGACCGACCCGCCCAACACGGGCGGTGCCGGACCTGCCGCGCCAAGGCCGGTCTCGATTCTCGGAGCCCCGTTTGCTCTCGAGATGTTTCGCAAGCTGCCTGCCTCTGGGTCAGTGGCCGCTGGTACCGTCGAGGCGGCCGAAGTGCTAGGCCTTTGCGACAAGATGCCGGCCCTCGGCGCTTCCATGCTGCCGGAGGCTGTCCGGATTCAGAGCTTCGCAGTGGCGCTGGAGGCGGCAGCCGGCGAGGCCGCCCACACGTCTCTCCGTGGTGAGATCTCAGCAAAAGGTCAGCTGACCCTCGCCGAAGCGACGGCCTTCCTCGGGCGGTTCGGCCAGGCCTTCAAAGCGAGCGCGCCGTCGCCTGCGGCGCCCACTACCCCCTACGAAGCGCTCGTCCGCCGCGTCGACGCCGGCGGGCAGTTTGATGAGTTCATGGAGAAGACCATCCCGTTTATCTGCACCGATGCAGCCCACCAGCGAGTGGCCGAGGGCGATCAGGCGGTC
>NW_005199937.1:0-2263 GCF_000372725.1 Emiliania huxleyi CCMP1516
ATGACGGAGTCTTGATACCTCTCGGAGCACCTCTAACGGTTCTCGCTCCCTATCGAGATCTTCTTGCCAGACGGCTCTTCCTGTTTTGCGGGGCGCGCTGAGCTCTGTGTCAAGCTCGAAGGGCAACGGAAACGAGTGCATCGCTTCGATAGACCGACCGTGCTTGTTACCATATACCAAGACCGATCTCACGTACACAGTTACACTCTAGACGTCCTGTACTCTCCCATCCGACAACCGGCAAGACGCTGTCGTGAGCCAGCCGCTCTTGCGGCAGCCGTCAGCAGAGAGACCGAGCGCGTCGGGCGGGTGGAAATCGAGATGGCGAGAAAGTCAACATTGCTAGGGCCGCCGGGGGGAGAGCTCTAAGAAGCGCACCCAGCGGGCCGGATGATCGGCATCGGGCTACGAGCAAGAAAGCCCCGACCCTTCATGGGGGGTGCGCGTTCGCAGGGATGAGGCCATAAAGTAAACACGGGTCTCCGAGGGTTAGTAACACGGGTCTCCGAGGGTTAGTCTGCGCTTTGGGTTTCCCCTAGCGGCGGAGCGCCCCCCCTCTACTCGGAGCTAATACACACCAGACTCAACACCACATACCGCAGGCACGGCCGCCAAAAGCCCACTCACAACGGAGCAACAAATCGCTCTCTTTTATGTCCCACCATGCAGAGCGCATCTCTCTCTCTGTTGTGCGAGGCGTGAACCGCGCCATTCGCTCTCACCTGGCAACCCTGTCTGCACGTCTCGCGCGCGCGTGAACAGGGCTCCAGGCCCCAAATGACGTGTGAGTGTTAGATTTGTTTGGTATTGCTAAAAAATCTCTCTCTCTCTCTCTCAACGGAGCACTTGGAGGGGGGCACTTGTAGCTTCTGCTTTTTCTCGCGATGTCAGCCCCGCGGCGCCGCTCACGCCGCCTCGCCGCCGCCGCCGCCGCCGCCGCACACTGCCCCCTCACCGACCTGCCCCTTGAGCTTCTCGCGCGCGTCATCTCCCGCTGCGACCCCGCCGACATCGCTCGCGTCGCGGCCGTCTCGCTGCTCTTTCACGCCTCGCTCGCGCTAGAGGGCATCCGCTTGTGGGCGCAAGAGCGCGGCTTCGAGCTGCCGGCGCAGCCAGAGGGCGAGAGCTGCGCCGTCCGATGGCTGTGCTTCGCTGCGCTGCTGTGCGAGGCCAACCCGCCGGTGAGGGCGGCGGCAGACCGCTACCACAGCCTCTTCATCGACAGCGAGGGGCGGCTCTCGTCGTGCGGCTGTGCGCCGGTTCAGTTCCCAGGCATCCTTGGCCACGGCGAGGGCGTGACGCGGCTCAACACGCCGACCCGCCTCCCTTCCCCGCTGGGCGGTGAGCGCGCCGTGAGCGTGTCGGCTGGAGGCTGCCACAGCCTTGCCCTCACCGCCGGCGGCAGCGTCTGGAGCTGGGGCTTTGGAAGCCGCGGCATGCTGGGCCACGGCAACGAGCAGCAGCTGCTGCTGCCGAAGAAGGTCGAGGCCTTTGATGGCCAGCGCGTCGTCGCTGTGTCGGCTGGACTTATGCACAGCCTCGCCCTCACCGCCGACGGCAGTGTCTGGAGCTGGGGCAATGGAGCCTTTGGCAAGCTGGGCCACGGCGATGAGCAGTGCCAGCTGCTGCCCAAGAAGATCGAGGCCTTTGCGGACCAGCGCGTCATCGCAGTCTCGGCTGGTGAGCACCACAGCCTCGCCCTCACCGCCGACGGCGCCGTCTGGAGCTGGGGCTTGGGAGCCTTTGGCCAGCTGGGCCACGGCGACTGGCAGGGCCAGCTGCTGCCCAAGAAGATCGAGACCCTTGCTGGCCAGCGCGTCGTCACTGTGTCGGCGGGAGAGCGGCACAGCGAGGCGAAGGCCAACTGGGCCACGGCGGCCAGCAGGCCCAGCTGCTGCCGAAGAAGGTCGAGAACCTTGCTGGCCAGCGCGTCGTCGCTGTGTCGGCTGGAGAGGCTCACAGCCTCGCTCTCACCGCCGACGGCGCCGTCTTCACGTGGGGCAAGGGCGAGAGCGACTGCCTAGGCCACGGAGAGGACCTGTCGAACCAGCTGCTGCCCAAGAAGATCAAGGTGTGGGCGCCGGGCCAGTGAGAGGGGAATCGTGAGTGACAGAGTGAGCTGCAAGCCTGCCTCTCGGCTACCTTGGCGGGGAAGGCGGCGGGCGGGTTGAGGGAAGACGCTCGGGTGTTGGGGAGGTGAGGCGGATTGGCGCTGCTCCTCCGCCCCCGCTGTGCGTTGTGTGCTGGTAAGTGTGTAACGTAG
>NW_005199936.1:0-2263 GCF_000372725.1 Emiliania huxleyi CCMP1516
TCATGAGTAGCCAGCCGAGAGAGACCAGGTGCGGCGCGGATGCCGTGGTTCTTGTGCGAAATTTCTTCATCTTGACATCTGTCCCGCGTCCACCCATACCGCGTTGGTGTCCAGTCCGAGCCTGACTGTTGTTCATCTTTCTACATACATACATACAGCTCAAACATTATCTAGCACTGCACGGCTCCTCGGGATTTCTGGGGAGTTGGGACGTGTGTGTGAGTGAGAGAGATTTTTGAAGACCAACAAGAAATCACGTCTCGCAGTGATTTGGGCTCGGCAGCTTGTCAGCCCTCAGCCGAAGCTGGGGCCGGTCCTCCCGTGGCCGAGAGAGCCCGCGCCGATGAGTTCGACGCGGTCGGTGTGTGCGTGCGTTTTTAGAAGCCAATCTTTTTCTTGTGCGTTTTGGTTTGTGCGTGCGAGAATCACGACTCTCACCCCCACGTGCCACGACTCGGAACGCGAATGTGACAGGACCATCGCGCATCGGGTCCTTCAGCCACCAAAGCGAGATCACCCTAGAGCCTGAGCCTGCCTCTGGCCGAGAGGAGGAAGCCGAGAGAGACAGGTGTGCAGAGAGTGAGTTTTAGCATCTTCTCACGTGTTGGTGTGCAGCGAATGAATTCTTTTGTGTGAACTTTCTTTTTTGCGTTAAAGGAGCATTCCTGGCCTGTGTAATCTAGCCCCCCTACTCGCGTGTTTACGAACTCTCTGTTCACAGCTGGAGTGGATTCCTTCCTGGCCGTATTGGTGCAACCAGCCTAGAGCGCGATCTTTCACACTGGTGAGCGCGCCGCGTATACACGGCCCGCGCGAGACCGCGACACGCTGGTGCAGTCAATCCTCCCCTTCTCTGGTGCGAGCAGCGCACGAAAGAAGGGGAAGAAGAACAAGCGGCTTCGGACGGCGGACGGCCGTAGCCAACCGACGCTCGCCGATTTCATGCCCCGCCTGCCGCCTTCTCTCTCGGCCGGCGCCACCTCTCAGCCTCCCGCCGACGCTCCCGCCGACGCTCCCACCTCCTCTCCCGCCGCCCCGACGGAGGAGATGGCGCCAACGCCGCCTGAGCCCGAGCCGGAGCAGCCGCCGCCGCCTGAGCTAGCCGCGGAGCCACCGGCCAAGCCAAAGCGCGGCCGCCCACCCGGCAGCAGAAGGCCGGCTCAACCCGGTGTGTCCAACCCGAGCCACTGCGGCCGTGGGTCGAGCTCCATCGGCGGAAGACGCTTCTCTGAGCGAGGATTGGTGCTCTCAGGAGCGCTCTGCCAACGCGTGGTCGGCAGGAGTCGGTGGGACAGGCCCGCGGCGAGCGCTTCGCCTGCGGCGCGCGTCTCTGGCCACCAGGGAGGGTCTGGAGGGCGATTTTTGGGTCGATTTTTGGGAAGTGATGCCAATCGAGAGATCTCGCCGAGCCCTTTTCGGTTGTGTGCTTGCGAGCTTTTTTTTCGCACGGGAAGCATTTTTCAACGTGAATTGTTCGACTAGGCTGGTTGCACCAATATATCGCTCGACAGGTGGTCTTGGCTTCACGCCCAGCAATGGCTCTTATCGCGCTGCTGCTGCTCCTCTCGACTGCCTGCAGTCACGCTCTGCGGGCTGGCGTCCCGCGCATGACTGCGCCGGCCGCCGCGGCTTCGTCGACACTGCGGCCGGACCTTGCCGCCGCTCTCGGCACGGAACCGGAGAGCGGCATGGCTGACGAGGCGGCGATGCTCGCGAGCTCCACCTTCCCGATACCGCCGGACGAGCTGGTCAGCCTCGCAAAGGCGTTCACCGCGGCTCAGCTCGCAGGCACCGCCGACGGGAGCGGTGGCAACCCGGACTGGTTCGCCGAGGACTTCCGCTTCGTCGCACCCGTGGTCGGCCCGTACGACAAGGGCCTCTTCATCGACTCGCTCAAATCGTTCGACCTCAAGACCGCGTTCCCGAGCCTGAGCTCCAACTACCACCACTTCCGCGTCTGCCCGTTCAAGCCGAACCGCGTGTGGTACTCGGTGAAGTACCTCGGGAAGAATGATGGCCCCGTGCTGGGGCGGCCGGCGACCGGCAAGTCGGTCGAGTCTCCGGTTCAGGCGCACAGCATTACATTCAATGAGCAAGGCGAGGTGACCAAGTTCACGATCGGTTACGTGATGGACAAGGAGGAGGGCAACACGGGCGGGCTCGGCGGGGTGTTTGGCCTGTTTTGGGCGATCGGGTACGGCTTCCCCTTTCCCGAGGCGCAGCCGTACAAGCCGTCGCCCGTGTACGGGACGCTGCAGAGCGT
>NW_005199935.1:0-4311 GCF_000372725.1 Emiliania huxleyi CCMP1516
CGGGGTACGGGTCCTCGTCCTTGAGCATCACGGTGAAGATGTCGCCCGGCAGCTTGCCCCGCCGGGATTGTGACCTCGAACCTGTTCCCGCTGGGCGGTCGGACAAAGATGGTGTGCGCCGAGGAGGCGGTCTTCTCCGGCATCGCAAAGGTGTGAAACGACCACTCCGGTTTTTTTATGACGAGCTGCATGTGCTCCATCTGCAACGAGAGCCGGCAGAGCGACCGTTCGAGGCGCTCGAGGTCGGCGGCGCGCGCCGGCGTCGCGTCGCGGAGATCGCGAATGTGCTTGTCGCGCTGGTTGATCTTGAGCTGCTTCCAGTCGAGCTTTTGCTGCAGGTTCCGATTCTGAAGCTGCAGAGCCTGCAGGTCGCTGGAGGCTGCCATGCTGGAGGCCAACTGCCGGAGTTGGACGCAAGAAGAAAACGCCGCTTTTCCTCTGGGTTATCGGCTCCTATAACGGGGTCTTTTCATCGCAGCGCAAATCTATCGCAGCGCACTCGCCATCTGTGAGCCTAGCGCAGCGCGAACTCGCCGTCTGAGCCTAGCGCAGCGCGAACTCGCTCTGAGCCTAGCGCTGTGAACTCGCTCTGAGCCTAGCGCAGCGCCTCGGAAAACACCATTTTGGCTCGCCGACAAGCCCTCCGCGCCCCCACACCGTTAGGATAATACTTTTCTCTTTCTCTGAGGAAGCCGTCGCCCGCGCCTCGCCTGTCACGTGAATCGTGAGCGCCTGGGTTGTAAATAGTAAGGGGAGGGCTCCCAGGGCTTGGAGGTCTTTTTAGTTGCAACCATGATGATAGGCAAGGCGTTCAGGAAAGTGAAGAAATAAGGAGAAGAGGACATGGTTCGACCTCGCGTGCGAGATGTGTGTCGCGACCCCTCGTCGCGGACACCTCCCGACACGGTGTGAAGACAACAGTCAACACAACTCCTGGGAGATACCGGGGAGCGATTCTAAAATCAGGTCTGGCACTGGGCGAACATCGGCCGTCCCTCAGTGCTTCCAGCCTGCCCGCTTGAGTTTCCTCCATTGGCTCGAATTTTGCTTTGTAGAAAAAAGAATAGCGCCGGCCGCGGGCCGCCTGAGCGGGCATTTCGAAGTGGTCAGCAGTCTGGGAATACCTGGGTCAGCGCGATGGAGGCTTTTGAGTGGACGGTGAGCTTGCGGCCGCCCGCACGCGCCCGCATGTGACGGAAATTGCCCCGGGTAAGCTCGAGTGCCCGCCTCGTACCACGCACCCGCCACGGAGCACGCACAGTCCGCGTCAGGACGCACCGCGGCCTGCGCAACAGCCGCGCAAGCGCCTTTCGGACGACACCGCCTTTGCGCCGCTTTCGCAGGTGGCACGTCGCCGGGGCGCGGGTAGAGGCCGGTCCATCCGATAGTTGGGCGTCCGAGGCACGCCCGGCCAGCTCGACAGCGGCCAGTTCAAGTGTTATCTTCGAGCTTTGATACCGCTCTCCGGTGCGCCTCTCTCGCCGTCGCCCGTGCGAGCCGCCGCCCCGCCGCGCGACCCAGAGCCGCCCCGATCCACCGCCCGCCCTCCCGTCACCGCGCCACGCTTGCCTGGCCCGCCTCGGCACCGTCACGGCGCGCCTGCAGCGGATAGCGGCGGCCCTCGTCGCCGCAGCGGCACGGCAGCACGCACCAACGATACCTGTGCCTCGCAGGTACCGGAGCGAGGGCGCCGTCGCTGTCACGCGCTCCTGTGCGGACCCGCGCGCCGCGTGCGCGCGCCGCCGCGTGCGCGCGTCTCTCGCTCTCGCCTCATCGCCCACTCTCGACCGGCAGGCGGCTCTTCCCCGTCAAGAGACGAGGCCGCCCGGTCGTGGAGCGGCGATTACTGCGGCGATTACTGCGCCAGCCGAGTTTTCGCCGCAGCGTGGCGGGACGACACGCGCACGCTTGCGTCCGGGCTCGCGTGTCGTTCCGTTCGCGACGGCCATTACGGTCACTTGTGCATGTAGTTCCGCCTGTGCTTTTTTTGTGCACACACGTATCCGTGATCGCGTGACTGCGATGATTTTGCACTACACTCTCTCCCGCCGCGTCTTGATGCGCAGTCGCTTTGCACGTTCCATGCGTGCCTCCACGCGCGCGCACACGGCCGCGCCCACAGCTGAGAATGGAGCACTTGTGTCACCGGGCGGGGCACGCGCGGCAAGTGGCTCCAGGTCGGCACGGTTCTCGTACAGGGGGCTTGAAAAATATAGCAATCGAATGGCGATGTTGTTGCTCCTAGAAAAAAGCGAGCCCCGCTGGCGCGCTCCCCATTCCTCTAGCAGCAC
The DNA here is from genome assembly GCF_000372725.1 of Emiliania huxleyi CCMP1516. Lineage (NCBI taxonomy): Eukaryota > Haptophyta > Isochrysidales > Noelaerhabdaceae > Emiliania > Emiliania huxleyi. Next base: position 2,292 of record NW_005199935.1, read on the forward strand.
ACGATAGGCATCACGAGTCGAAAGCCCTGTGTGTGGTATCCGCACGTTGGCACTCCCGTCGACGAGCCAGTCCTGTTTGCCTGGCCTGCGACGTGGGACGGAGCGACGCGTCGCGGGCGAGCACCGGCGACAACCGCGGCCACTCATGAGGCGAGCCTGGGCGAGGGGAGGGTAGCGAGGAGAGAGGAGGGAGGAGAGAAGTGTGCGGCCAGCCCGCATCGGATGGAGAGCGGATGGCGCTCTGAGAGCGCGAAGAGGAGCTCGTTGACGGCGTCGTAAGTGCGCGGCAGCACATTGCGCAGTGGCACGGCCGACGCGCCCGACTGGCGCCTCCCTCGCGGCCGAGGCCGCTGTATCCTTGGCGCGCGCAGCGCGAGCGGCGCTGCGTCCGGCTCAGCCTCACCTACGAGGCAGGGCGCGTCGGGGCGGGTATTGTGAGCGCACAGGTGCTGAGTAAATGTAGTAGAGCGGCCAAATTCCAAGTCTCGTCGCCATTGTCGAATGTTATCTTCGCAAACTACTGGCCGACTCGCGGCGTCAGCCGGGCGCGGCTCTCTCGGCGCACCGCCGTCGGCAGAGGTGAGCTCAAACAGCGGCGATACCTCGCACTCAGCTCGCGTCCGCACCCGCCCGGCCGCCGGCGAGGGTGTCGCTGGCTGGCCGCGGCGCTGGACCCGCACAACGCGAGCCATCGGCGGCGACCGGGTCGAGGGCGAAATCGGCCACTCAAAACGGCGCGCTCAACCAACAAGGTATTCCCAGACTGCTTGGCCGGTGGTGTGGTCGAACCCCCGTTGACCACGGAACCCGCGTTGCTTGCAGCCCATGTTTCATTGCAAGGGGGGCGCCCAAAGTTTGGTGAATACAGCTCCTTCCCAGAAGACCTTATCGATTTTCAGATATAATATCAATTGGAGCCCAATTTCATTAACGCAAGAGGAGGGGGGGGGACCCCCCCCCCCCCCCCCGACCCATACGCGCACGCGCGACAAGCTGCCATCAGCCGAGGCAAGTATCTAGATACTTACCACATCCGGATAATAATCACTCGACAACAGCATGGTGTCTTGTGACGCGCCGGTGGCCGCTCTGAACTGTGTTCGGATCAAACGTGCTGGCCCGGGCACGGGGGCACGAGACGCGATGCTTCTGCTTGCTCGCCCAGGCCGGTGTATGTGCAGCAGGGCGTCATGAGCCGCTCATCGCCCAGAATTGCTCCCGCCACCCCGGGTACGCGACTATCCGGAACTGGTATCTCGAGCCTCGCGACATCATAACACTACCTACCCGGGTATTCCTTGCAGACATCCTCGTTCCTCGCGCTGCTTCACGGAGCCGGCAGTAGTGCCGCCGTTGATCGAATCCTTGGCGATCTAGCCGAGTGCGGCCTCGAGCGACTGCAGTCCGAAGGCGCCACCCTCGACGGCAAGCACGTCCACACCTGTTCCTTTTTACCCATCTCACAGTAGAGAGGTGTCCGTTTTTATTTATTTCTCTCAACACACATGGCGTGAGACCAGCCCGCCGTTCGCCGCCACGTCGAATCTGGGGAATCTGGGGAATCTGGGGAATCTGAGGAAGGGCGATCATGGGAGGTGGGGGCGCCGACGTGGGGACGAAGAGATCATCATGGTTTTCGTTCCCCCCCCCTCCCTGCCCCCCTCTCACTCCCGCGACCACACCTCGATCTTCTTGGGCAGCATCTGGCGTGACGCGTCATCTCCGTGGCCTAAGCGGCCATATTCGCCAGCGCCCCAGGTAAAGACAGCGCCCTCCGCGGTGAGGGCGAGGTTGTGGCTAAGCCCTGCCGACACAGCGATGACGCGCTGGCCAGCAAAGGCCTCGACCTTCTTCGGCAGCAGCTGGTTCTGCTCGTCGCCGTGGCCCAACTGGCCACGGGCTCCATAGCCCCAGCTGCAGACGGCGCCGTCGGCGGTGAGGGCGAGGCTGTGGATAGGCCCTGCCGACACAGTGACGACGCGCTGGCCAGCCAACGCCTCGATCTTCTTGGGCAGCCACT
>NW_005199935.1:4785-10258 GCF_000372725.1 Emiliania huxleyi CCMP1516
CTGCTGGTCGCCGTGGCCCAGCTGGCCCGCACCTCCATCGCCCCAGCTCCAGAGGGCGCCGTCGGCGGTAGTGGCGATGCTGTGGAAGTATCCAGGCGCGACAGCAACGACGCGCTGGCCGGCAAAGGCCTCGATCTTCTTTGGCAGCGGCTGGTTCTGCGTGTTGCCGTGGCCAAGCCGGCCGTCCTGTCCACCGCCCCAGCTCCAGACGGCGCCGTCGGCGGTGAAAGCGAGGTTGTGCGCGAATCCCGCCGACACAGAGACGACGCGCTGGCCAGCAAAGGCCTCGATCTTCTTCGGCTGCCGCTGGTTCTGCTGGTCGCCGTGGCCCAACTTGCCAAAGCCTCCCCAGCCCCAGCTCCAGAGGGCGCCGTCGGCGGTAAGGGCGATGTTTTGGTCGCCTCCCGCCGACACAGCAACGACGCGCCGGTTAGCAAAGGCCTCGATCTTCTTGGGCTGCCACTGGTCCTCCTCGTCGCCGTGGCCCAGCGGGCCATCGCATCCATTGCCCCAGCTCCAGACACTGCCGCCGCCGGTGAGGGCGAGGCTATGCGCAGTTCCTGCCGTCACACTCATGGCGCGCTCGCCGCCCAGCGGGGAAGGGAGGCGGGTCGACGTGTTGAGCCGCGTCACTTCATCGCCGTGCCCGAGCAGCCCTGGAACGAAGGACGGCGCTGAGCCACACGACGAGAGCCGCCCCTCGCCGTCGATGAAAAGGCTGTGCTGATGGCCTGCCGCCGCCTTCACCGGCGGGTTGGCCTCGCGCAGCACGGCCGAGTAGCACAGCCACCGCACGGCGCAGCCCTCGCCCTCTGGCTGCGCCGGCGGCTCGTAGCCGGCCTCTTGCAGGCGCAAGCGGATGCCTTGCTCCGCGAGCGAGGCGTGGAAGAGAAGCGGAGACGGCCGCGACGCGAGCGATGTCGACGGGATCGCAGTGAGAGAAGGCGCGCACGAGGAGGTCCGTGGGGAGGTCGAGGAGGCGGGCGGGCGGCGGCGTGCTTGGCGGGGGCGCGGCGGTGGTGGCGAGGCGGCGCGAGCGGCGGCGCGGCGGGGTGGACATCGCGAGAAAAGAATTTACAGCCGCGCCGGGGCTGTAGGAGGCGGGCCTCCCATCCCTCCCTTGGGTTGTCTGTTTTCTTTCTTTCTTTTGAGGCGGGCCGGAGGGCGTACCAAAAAAAAGTAAGGGCTTACCTACTAGCCCCGAGTAGAGGGGGCGTTCCGCTGCTAGGGGAAACCCGGAGCGCAGAGCTAACCCTCGGGGACCCGTGTTTACTTTAAGGCCCTTTCCCTGCGAACGCGAACCCCCGGGGCTAGGGCTCTCTTGCCCGTAACCCGATCCCGATCATCCGGCCCGCTGGGTGCGCTTCTGAGCTCCCCGGCCCTGGATGTGAGGCTGCCAACTGCACTCCAAGTGCTCCAAGTTACCTCTGCTCAAAAGTGGCGCAGAGTGAGGCGGCGCCCCGAGCGAGCACGTGAGCCCCGTGGCTCCAATCTGGCCCTTCCTTTTTTTGAGCAGGTGTGCCGCCGCGCGAGCGACGCTCCGAGATCGCCCGGGATAGCGCGGCGCGGCGGTGGGTGGGGTGGGGGTGAGGGGGGGGGGGGGGGGGCCCGGCCCTGGCCTGAAACTCCAAAATAGCGCGAGATCCCCCGAAATCGCGCGGCGCGGCCCGAGATCGCCCGTGATCGCGCGATTCTGCGGCGCCACGCGGCAAGGTGGGTGGGTTGGGAGCGAGGGGGCGAAAGTGTTCAGTGCGGTAGACGGTGAGCTCGGGGCGCGTGAGCCGGACTTGTGAGCCGGACGGCTTTCATTTCTCTCTGCGTTCTCGCACATGGAGTGCGAGATACTCGACTTTCTTTCCGCCCCAAACTGTCACTCCCCTTTCTCCCGGCCGGGGTGGGGCGCGGGGGGCGGCGGGTGTGCAGGATGTCTGTGGGCCCGAGAGCGATGTATGTATGTAGAAAGATGAACAACAGAGACATGCCGAGAGCATACTGAGCAGGGGTAGGTAGGTAGGTAGAAAGGTGAAGAACAGCCAGGCTCGACACCAACGCGGACAGTAGAAAAAGAAATCGTGCGCAAGAGCCGCCACGCAGCCGATCCACAGAATGGATGCGCTCGAGGTGCTCGTTGAGGAGGTTGTCAAATGTCCTGCCGCGGAGCTTGTCCTGCCGTCGCCCGCGGAGCCTTCGCCGCCGCCGGGTGTCTTCGCACGCCCAGCAGCGCCGGCCCAGCCGGAGGCGCTTTGCACGTCTCAGCCTATTGCTTTGCCCGGCGGCGGGCTGAGGCCGGGCCTGAGATCAAAGGAGATCAAAGGCCTGCCGGTCGCCTCCTTTCGCGTCGTCCGGCCGCGGGACGGCGAGCCGTGCGACTCCGACGCCAGCGAGGAGCTCGACGATGCCGCGTTTGAGCATCGGCACCAGCGGCTGGCTTCGATTGAGCGAAAGGGATTTTCGGTGATGGGGCGCAAGCGCGAGCCGGTGCTGACCTTGGCGGCCGCGTCGTCGGCGCCGGCGCCCTCTGGCGACGAGCGCGAGATCCGCAGAAGCGTGCAGATGCTGCTAGGACGGTGCGCCGAGCGGGGAACTGCACGCACTGCACCACTGCACCTCGCCACGCCGCAGCCGGCTCCGCCCGCGCGCGCAGGCCGCCCCCGACGTGCTGCCCGGCGTGCCCGCCCTACTTCAAGCACGTCGCGCACACCTGCGACAAGGCAAAGGCCTCCGCGGCTGCGGCGGAGGTCCAGCCACAACCCGCGTGCGCCTCGTGCCCCGCCTGCCCGCCTCGCTATCGGCACGTGGCGCACACGTGCGGAAAGACGTGCGCCGTGGCCCGCCGCGGACGTCGCCGCCTTCAGCGCGCCCGCCGCCGCCGACGCGACCCTCTTTCCCCGCTAGGTACGTGGGAAAGCGCTACGGCAAGCGGCGGAAGAAGAAGGCCGCTGCCGACACCTCGGCCGAGCAGGCCTCCGCTGCCGCGCATGCCGCGGAGACGGCGGGAGAGGAGCCCGCGCTCGCCTCCTCCTCCTTCTCGTCCTCCAGGGAGGCGGCCGACGTCGACGACGATCTGGCGCGGGGCGAGGCCGAGGGATCCTCCCCCGACGCTCCTTGAAATTTCGTGTCGCATTTGATTGATTCCTTGCGAGAGCTTCTCTCCTCTGCGAGTGTACCGGTGATCTAGCATGGCACGTAGCGCGGACGGTACGTTTCCTCTCTCGGACGACGGACACGTGTGTATATACTATAAAAACCGCCACCCACCTCGCGCGCTCCCCCGGCTGTGGGTCACGAATGACGAAACTCTGCGCGGGTAAACACACAGCGTATACGTCACAACGGTATCGAGAGCGCCACCCAAAAGGAGGCGGACAGCCATGGAGGTCACCGAATGGAGGGCGAACGGCACGATACGAAAAGGCAGGGCGAGGCGGATGGAGAAAGAAGTGCCGAGGAGGCCATGGTGGAGGGGAGGGACGGGAGGACAAAAGAAGGGCGAGGAGGACGAGCGGCCCGCACAGGCCGCGAGCAGACAGCGCCTGCTGGCCATCTCGAGACATTCGCAAAGAACGCTAGCCACATGGGAGGGCTTCGTGAAGGATGGATTGAAAAACATTCGAACAAAGAAGAGGCGACGGGGGAGGAACCGGCAGAGGATGCAGTGACGTGAGACACACACACACACACACACACACACACACACACACACACACACACACACACACACACACACACACACCACACACACACACACACACACACACACACACACACACACACACACACACACACACACACACACACACCGCTCACCCACGCGCACCGGGCCTTGCACTTTAAATGCCGTGGGGCTCCTGTCGTTAGACGTGGAGACGCGAGGGTTGCCCCCCCTTGCCCCAGGGGCCGCCCATCAAAGGGACTGCCACCGACTGCGGGGCCACTGCGGCAGAAGACGCCCAATCTTGCACGCGTGCAACAACCATGCGTCTGAAAGAAAGATATCTCTCTCTCTCTCTCTCTCTCTCTCTCTGCGTCTGGGGCAAAATCTGAGAAAATTCGAGAATGGGAGAACGTTTTATTTTTGCGCTAAGGGCCGTTTTATTTTATTTTGCGCGACGAACGTTTTATTTTGGTGGCAAGCCCTTGGGCCGTGAAAGAGACGAAGGATCAGGCCAAAAAGAAGAAAAGAAAACAGAGAACCCAAGGGAGGGATGGCGGATGGGAAGGATCAGGCACCAGGGCGGTATAGGAGCTTTCACAACCGCAGCTTGTTGGAGTATCTTCACAGCCTTGTTATGAGAAGAAAATACGTCGTATGGCGCTATGCGCTGGTCTGTGAGAGGTTGAGGTGCGAGCCCTGGAGGCCCTGGGGATGGGGGGAGACTACCCGGTACCCGCGCATGAACACACGGTCGCTCTAGACCCCCATCAGGATCGGCTTCCGCGATGGAGCGGCGCGCCGATTCGCCTCCCGAGCCCTCCGAGACCCCCTCTCCGCCACCTCCGCCGCCTCCGCACGACGCGCCATCCGCCGACGCCGGTTCCGGCGACGAGGACCCAGCCGAGCCTGCGCTTGCAGGCTCTGCGCACGAGGCAGAGGCAGAGCCGCCAGCCCCTGCCGAGGAGCAACTGCCAGTCAAGCTCTTTCTCGGCGGACTCTCGCTCACGTCCGGCCTGACTCCTGCCGACCTGCACGACTACTTTTCGCAATTTGGAGAAATCACCGAGGCGCGCGCCATGCGTGTATAGACGCCTCTCTCCTGCCCGGCACGCCCGGCCGCGCTGCGCTCACCTCGAGTCGCGCTACGCGCCGCAGGTCGTCATCAAGCCGCCTTCAGCGGGCTCGCGCCTCTACCCGAGGGGCGCTCGGACTGCGCGCGCCTACGCCTTCATCACGGTTGCCGACGCCGCCACCGCCGAGGCCATCGTTGCGCAGCCGCACACTATCAAGGGGTGTCCGCTCTCGGCGCCCCTGTACGCCAAGTCGACTGCGACCCGCCACGACGGCAGCGGAGATAGCTACGCCGGCGGCGACAGCGCCGGCGTCCGCGGCGGGCGGGTCGGCGCAACTGGTGGAGGCGGAGGTGGAGGCGGGTACGGAGGCGGGTACGGCGGTGGGCAGGGACCTTACGGCCCGATATACGACGAGAACGGCGCTTGCCTCAAGTGCTTTGCGGGTGGGCTCGGCCACGACGTCACGGAGGCCTCGTTCCGCGCCTTCTTCGAGAACTTCGGCCCGCTCACAGACTCGGTCATCATGCACGACCACCTCACCCGCCGGCCGCGCGGCTTTGGCTTCGTCACCTTCGCCGAGCGTCGGTCGGTGGACGCGCTGCTGAGCAAGCAATACCACCACATCTACGGCCGCCGCATCACAATTAAGCTGGTCGCCCCGATGGGAGGAGTGCCCGTGGGGTCAGCCCGGGCATGCTCCCACACGTCGGTGTCTAAAGCAACTCCCGGCGGTCCTTTGACCCTC
>NW_005199935.1:10358-14332 GCF_000372725.1 Emiliania huxleyi CCMP1516
TCTCTCTCTCTCTCTCTCTCTCTCTCTCTCTCTCTCTCTCTCTCTCTCTCTCTCTCTCTCTCTCACTCACTCACTCACTCTGTCTGTCTCCCTCGCCACAGGCATCGCCACAGGCATCCCTGTGCAGCACGGGGTGTCCCCGCCCTTGACCATGGCCCCGGGCATGGGCATGGTCCCGATGGGCCCCGTCAGCCCCTCCGGGCCGCCGCCCCTCGGGTCCAAGGTGTTGATGCCACCCCCGCACTTTGGCGCACCTCCCCCCTTTGGGTATCCGCCTCCCGCCGGCGCGGCGCTGATGCCCGGCGGAATGCTCCCCCCCGGCATGATGATGGGCGGCGCCTATGCGCCCATGCCGGCAGCGCCCCTCGTCTACCAGCCGATGATGCCGGTCGCTCAGGGGCCGCCGGGCCCCAGCCGCGGCCAAAAGCCCGTCGCCGGCCCTGCGTCGGAGGGTGGGGAGGCGTCGTGAGGCAGGGGGGGAGCGGCGGGCTGAAGAGGGCGGCGGGTGCAGCGGGCGGACACGGCAGCCAGCACACCTTGACTACAGTGCCCCTGCGGTGCTCTGGTGCGGCGCGTGCTGTCGGTGTCCCGCTCTCTTGTCTCTGGAACGGCTCGAGCGAGGCGTGAACGATATGGGGCTTGGGAAAAGGGGAGAAAAGGGCTGTGTTGTACTTACACATTGTACGGGGGCGAGAGAGGCGAACAACAGCGGAAAAAGGCGGTATCGCGCGCTTCACAATCTCCGCTCTCCGGGCGCGCACGGGGCCGGGGCGGGGGCACGGCGCGGCGGCGCGCTCCGCGCGCAGTCTCTCAGGGGGAGAGATTGGATCTCTGTCCTGCGTGTCTCGCGTCCGCCCCGTGGCCGCGCACGTGCAATGGGCGGGGCGCCTGCATGCCTGCCTGCCTGCCTGCCCTGGGCTAGCGGTCCCGAGGTTGCGAGACTGCGCACGGCTCCCGTGCCATCGAGTGCCGTCAGTCGCGATGGAACGGCCTGACGGGCGGGTCGCAAAGGAAGTGGTCGAGCCGCTGCTTGTGAAAAGCGCGCACAACTGCAGTGTACGGTTCTTCGGAGTGCAGTCCCGTGAGAAGGGCGAACATGTCCGCCGCAAACGTCTGGCAGTTGCGATTTTGCTCGCTGTACCCCACGTCGTTGCGTGCGCAGTTGAGCACAGCGCGCAAAACGTCGTCGCGCGAGCGATGGCTCAGCCGCACAGGAGCAGAGGCTGCGATGTCCGGGTCGAGAAACCGCCCCGTCGCACCCTCATACCTTTGCAGGAACTTCTTGAACTCGCGCAAGTTTTTGGCACCAACATCGAGCACGCGCACTTCGGACCGGTCTGGCCGCCAAGGCATCTTCAGGGCCGCGGGCATCGCGTTGTAGAGCGCCGGTCGTTTCGCATCGCGGTCGTCGTACCAGTTGGACTTGCCCCCGTACCCTCCCAGCCCGCCCAGCCACGCCAGCTCCAGCACCGTCGTGTACTCGCCGTGGCTCCACTCAACCAGCACGCCCGCATGCCAAGTAAGCAGATCCAGACCGTATGGTCTGAGTGTACGATACTCTCCGCCACCAGTGCGATCATCGCTTGTGGGGGCTTGACCACGCAAGAGGAACAGCTCGACTCGCCGAGCACACAGGAAGGTCTCTGCCCCCGCGCAGCGCTAGCCCTCAGCGCTACCGCTAGCTGCCAGCCGGAGGCATGCGGCGACGTGCCCGCGGAGCAATCCGTGCGGTGTCGCTCTCGTACACACACACACACACACACACACGCTCTCGTCTGCCTCACTGTTGTCGATGTGTGTGTGCACTTGGAGCACTTGGAGTGCAGTCATTAACCTCACATCCAGGGCGGCTCACTGTCTGCTGTTGGCGATGATGTGGTTGTTGCAGAAGTTGTCGGCGTTGACGTGCAGCTCGTAGGTAGTGCTTCGCGCCGCATCGACCCTCATACGGTCGCGCGCCGCGCTCCCTCGGTCGCTGTCGCTGCGCTCACGGCCGGCGGTGCTGGCCGCCAGCAGCACCACCGCCGCCGCGAGCAAGCGGGCAGCAACCGCCATTTAACACCGGCGGGCGCTTATGGAGCACTTGGATCATGCAGCCCAAAAACCGTTGATTTGTTTATTTAGCCCAGGGGGCTCACTCGGCGCGGCGCAAGATGGGCGGTGGCGCGCCCCTCAGACCGCCCGACATCGCGCCGCCGCAGCAGCACCGGCCGCCGCCACCAAGTCCTGGACCCCGTCAGCAGAGCCCGCCGCCCGGCGTCGACGCGGACCTGCCCGGCTGGGTCGTCATACAGCGAACGACTCAGACGGGCCGCTCGTACAAGGTGTACCACGGCCCGCGCGGCGAGTACGCCGAGAGCCGGCGGCAGGCGCTGCTGCTCGCCTCCGGGGAGCCGCTCACGCCGGCGCAGCTCGCGCCCAAGTGCGTCTCTCTCCCGCCCTCACGACCCGCCGCACCGGCGACGCCCCCCTCAAAGGGTCTCTCCTCCCGCGCCCACATCTGAGCCCCGCCGGTGGTCGTGCAGGACGAAGCGGGCGACGCTCCCCGCCGTCGAGCCCGCGCCGGCCTCCTCCAACCCGCGGGCGCGCGCCGCCGCCCGACCCCCCCCAGCCTGGGACCGGCCCGCAGCCCTCGACGCGGCAGCGCGCCGTTCTCTTCCCCAGGTGGCGCCGCCTGCGCTGCGTGCGCCTTCGAACGGCTCGCGCTCGGCGAGGCCGCGGGCGCCGTCGTACTCGGCGCCTCCGCCGCTGCCGCAGGCCCGCACACCGTTGCCCCCCGCCCCTCCGCCCGCCCGCCATCTCCCACCCCTCCCACAAAGACGGGACTCTTCCGCTACCCCTCGCGGCACAACCCTTCCGAACCACCTCTCTCCCTCGCGCCGCACGTCGGCCGTCGCCCCCCCCCGGCTCCTCGCCAGCCAGCGCCCGTCTCACCCGCGCCTCTCCCCGCACCCCCCACGCCTGTGCGCTCTCGCCTCCTCTCTCCGTCCCCGCGCCCGCCTTGTCCGTCTTTTCGCCACAGTCTGGTCTCTAGGGTGCCGAGAGGGTGCCGAGAGGGTGCCGAGAGGGTGCCGAGAGATGGACTCTCTCTCTCCTCCACCCTCCTTGCCCACACACCGAGCCACCAGCAAGTGTACTCACGCCGATGCACACACAGCCTCGCAGCCTATGAACTGCGCGCCTGTTCACAGCTGCCGGTGTGAAGAGACGCCGTTCACAGCCTCGCAGCTCGCGCGCACCCCCTTCCACTCTCGCTCCCTCTGAAGCATGCACGCACACTGGCTGGCTCCGCCGCCGCCCTCGCCGCCACCCTCACCCCCACCGCCCTCGCCTCCACCGTCAGACCTCCGACCTTGGCCCGACACGAGCTGTGCAGCGCGCGACGGCGCGAGCTTCGATCGACTCGCGCTGGCGCCGAGACCCAGCCGAGATGCAGCCGAGATGCAGCCGAGATGCAGACGAGACACAGACGAGACACAGAGAGTGCTGCCGTGGCCACGGCCTCCTCCCGCGCGGCGCGCGTGAGCAGGTGGAGCCTGCTCTAATCTCGGGCGATCTCGGGTACTCTGCGCCGGCTCTCGGCCTGACTCTCGGCCGAGTCTCGGGCGAGCAGGTGCGTGGTTCTCGGAACCTTCTCGGAACCTTCTCGGAAGGTGCGTGGTCCTCGAGCCGGCCGACGTGCTTTACGATGGCGACCCGCTCCTGGCCTTGCTGGAGGCGGGGGGCGGCACGGTCTGCTCGCTGCCGCCGCCGCCCGCCCCCAACGGCGCCGCGCACGGCGGCGGCGGCGGCGACAAGGGCGGCGACAAAGGGAGCAGCGGGGGGCTACAAGGGTGGCGGCGGAGGTGACAAGGGCGGAGGCGACCAGGGCGGCGGCGGTACGGAGGCGGCTGTGGCCGATGCGGACACGGCGGCGCGTATACCATAGCGCTACGTCGCCGCGGTGGGCGTCTCATTTCAGGCCGCGTCGTCGG